>NC_066325.1:6124886-6217386 GCF_022539315.1 Serinus canaria | reverse complement strand
GCAATTTCCTTCAAACTTTATGTTGAAGTACTTTATTTGCCCCATTTAATTTTCTTAAGCAGAGTCTATAGACACATGCCTCTCTTAGGACCAGGTCTTTTTTTTTTTTTTTTTTTTGCATTTAGAGTGTTGGGCTGCCTACATCAGGCAGCATTAAAAATTCAAGATTTGCCCTCATCAGTGATTACTTTGAATAGGAAGCAGGTTGTTATTGTATAGCAGGATACTGTGGTTACAAGACTGAGAGTGTGGGATGGTGCTCGCTGCATGCACACCTTTAATAACAGTACTTCTGCATCTGCACATTGTCTGCATTTTCCATCTTGTGCTCTTCCATAACAGGGGATGCAAATGCAAAGAGGCAATTTCTCTTGGCCTTGATGGGCTTTTCCCTGGAAAACATAACTCCTTGCAGTGTGTAAGCTTAGCTGGCAGTGGGTGCATTGACAGGGTCAGTAAATGTGTTATATCAGAGTACACATGGATAAAGTTGTGAGATTACCTAATAAGCAGAAAGTTTTCAGATGTTATGAGTGGAGTCACCATGTTATCTTGATCAGCATCAGTGCGTTTCAATAAGAACTTACTAAATAAGTGATTTTTGTGTAAGAAAAACAAACTGTTGGTACCTAAGCAATACACATGTTTTGGGAGAGGAATGATTTGCACTTTCCCAGTTTATCAAGTAGGGGATTTTTTTTTTTTTTTTTTTTTTTTTTTTTGCATCATGAGTTGATGCAAAAATAAAAGAATAAGTCCCTGCTCCAGGGAAGAAGACAGATCTCTGCATGCATTTAAAAGTTAGGATTGTGTGTAGTGGTATGAAAGGCAGAAGACCCCAGTAAGCAGGGCAAACATGGATGTGCCAACTTGAAAGCTAATACCAGAATTAGATTTATAACTATGTAAGGCATAAATCTGAATATTGGCAGCTAAGGTCCTGAGGCAGGCATTCTTTAAAATGACAGGTACTGTGTTTAGATATCCTGCATCTGACCATGTTTCTGCAGAGAACAGGAAAGTCTTCTGCTAAATACTTCAAAGCCATCCCCATCTCTTCAGAAACCCAGAAAAAGCTTGTTTGCTGCTCCTGCCCATCCTGCACACCCAGCTCATTCATTAGCAGACTAGATCCTCATTATGATGATCTCATTCATTAGCAGACTAGATCATCTGGTGCTTCCAAACTTCTTGTTTCAAAGCTCTGCCTTCAAAGTCAGCAGCTGAGAGTGCCAGGCTGTGTCAGGGCTGCCCGGGCCCTGGGAGCTGTGCTGGGAACTCGTGTCTGCTAAGGAGTGAGCTGGGGGTGCAGCAGGGACAGCCATGGGGACACCCCCGAGGGACTGCCAGCACAGCCCCAACTCACATCAGTGCTTAGGGAAGTGGCTGGCAGGCTTCAAGATGAGTTCAAGTACATCATGACTGATAAGCTGGGGCAGCAGGAAGGGTGATGTGTGTGTGTGTGTATGGGGGCAGGTGGGAATTATTCTGTAATTTTCATAGCAGACATTTTTTTCTTTTGAAATTTCTTTTGTACATTCAATAATGAAGCTCTAAAATTGTGTAGCAATTATCTGAGGAGTGCTGTCCAGGTAGAATCAAATGGCAAAATGTGACTTTTCAGAGGGGAAAAAAAAAAAAGACCAAAAACACCGTGGTTCCATGCTTTTTCTCCAAGCATAAGAACATCCAGCTTAAATAGAGTATTCAATTTTTAATGACTTGGGATCTATGATCTATGGATGAGGAGTTAAAATATTATAAATGTGCCCACACAACTGATGGAATCATGCATGGCATAGTTTCTTTTGAAGATACTCGTTTGTTTTCGGTTTGGTTGTTCTTTGTTTTTGGTTGTTTTTTTTTTTTTAAAGTCTTATGCTTAGATATATTCTTGATCATGAACATAAATTGGTATGTGATTTGCAGCAGTTTTAATCATTTCCTCAAACATTTTTACTTCTTTAAATGAACTGTACTTTAACCTAAATTGTTATGCCTCTCTCCTACTTGTAGAAGAGAGGAAGGTTTTGAAATGATCTAATATGGGACAGTATTTAGCATTCAGTATTTTCTAGCCCAAGTAACATTATATAATAATCTATAATCAAAAACACTAAAAACCTGGTAACTGCTAAATTCTGTTTCATTCTAACATTACAACTAAAACTCATTTATAAGTAAATGAAAGTCAAGAGGATTAAATTCAATTAAAATTACTTTGAAGTATGGAGGAAAAATGTTTCACGGTGATATAAATCAACATATTGTTATTGCCTTCTTTTCCTTATCCACTAAGGGTCTCTAAAGCAAAATGTAGTTTAAATTATACATGGAGAACAAATAGAGAGAAAAGAACGCCACGCACCCACAAGCACAACCCAACTGAAATGAAAGGTTTGGGTGTACTTGTGGAAGAATGGTGTGCTTTTCTGTGTGCTCTGCAAGCCAGAATTGTGGAAGGTTTCTCCCACTTGCAGCCTCCATACCTTCATTGAGTGCAGTATAAATAGAAAGCCAATTAAAGTACATCTTTGTTATAAAAAAGAGGGAGACAAACAAAAAAACCCCACCATTTTAGCATGCATGCATTTTTTACTGAAAGTAGGATCTCAGCAGAGAAATTAACTTTAATAATCTATGGATTACAAGACATATCAAACCTTCAAAGCATTGCAGTGTTAGATCTATTCTCAAAAGGGTTTAAATTACTTTAATAGTTAATAATAAGTGATATGACTCATTTTTCCAAGTAAATCAAGATCAGTTGTCATTTGTACATCTGGTCTCCAAACCTCTTAATTACGGCAAAGAAATTCCTTGGTACCTACTGAGCACATCTGAGGTGTGCAGTACTAAAATACACTTATTTTTTCCTATTACTATCTGATGATTTAGGACATAAACCCAGTGCAAAGCAGAGAGCAATGTTTTAAGTATCCCTTTAACCCAGCAAACATCAAGCCCCACTAGAGAAACATGCAGCCACCCTACAGTGAAATTCAGGGCACATCCCTTTCTGTCAATGGAGCTATTGATCTTAAACATGCAAGGAGCACTTGGAAACCCGTGTGTGTCTGTGTGCAGATATGCAAATCATGAACATCCCATTGAAGACATTTTTATTGAAAGAGGGCCCAAATCTTCAACCTTCCTGCAAAGTCATTGTTGGCCATTAAAAAATCAGCAACTGAAAATTTCCCTAACTCCTTGCCTAGAGAAGTTTGCTCCCATGAGCAAGATCAGGACCATAGAAAAACAATGCTATTGTTGTTTAAGAAAAGAACCTCACTGTCTGCTTTAAATCATATATTGTTCCCACAGGTTTCAATTACTTCACATAACGAGACGGTGCCAGCGTGTAACAATGGCGTGGCTTTCTGTCTCCATGGCTCTGGTACAATACTTTTAAATGAATTATCAAACTGATCAAAACAAACATTGTTCCCCTCATTACTGTGCTGCAACCTCACCATTAGCAGAGTTAGCATCCACACATGTAGCCAAGTGCCTGGGGCCACAGATGCTTGCTGGGCAAGTTGCTCTCCCAGCAGGAGAGGCTGCAGGGCTGGGGACAGAGCCCCTGTCGCTGCCAGGGGTGGGCAAGGTGCTCCTCCACCAGGCACCTGGACCTGTCCTTAGTGCATGGTAATGTGTGAGCATCACAGCCTGTAAGATCCTGCACAGCAGCTTAAAGAGGTCTCTGGGGCTCTTTTCTAGGGGAGATTTTAAAGAAGCACAAAAAGTTGCCCTCATATTTGTCAGTGCTTGTAAAAATCAGCCTATAAAAAGCACTATTAAAACACACCCAACAGCAACTTCAAATGGTTAAACAATTTTGCATTATCTTTCCAAAGGCCACACAAAGTACAGATAATTCAGTCTTGAATCCAAACATCTGTGTGGGAAACATGGAGTGACTTTTGGCTGGCTGTTATTTGCAGTTCACAAGACTGAATTAGGGAGTCCAGGGACAGAATCATGGAATCACAGAATAGTCAGGGTTGGAAGGAACCTCTGGAGATCATCCAGTCCCAATCCCCCTGCAAAGGCTGGGTCACCTGGACCAAGTGCCTGCAGGAACCAGGTGGGTTTTGAATGTCTCCAGAGGTTCCTTCTAACCTGACTACTTTTTCCCCCACCCTAAAGACAGGGGTCTGGAAAGATTTTGTTCTCCTCTTGTTCTTTGTCAGGTATAATATCTTGATAAGATTTTGGGTTGTTTTAAAATAGTGATCTGCATTTTCTTCTTTAACTCCAGCAGTCTTTTTGTCCCTTGCTGTGTGTCCATACCACAGCCCCCACCAGCCCCAGGGAAGTTCTCCTGCAGGCACATCTGGCCCTGGGCAGGCAGTGTGGGAGCTCCTGCTGCAGCTGGGCTGCTCCTTGCAGCCAGGCAATACCTGAAAAACTGCATCACCCTCCCCACCTTGCCCCAATATGTCTGTGCATAAATACCAATTGCAAATAATTGCAATTTTCATAGCCATGACAGAGAATTGCTTTTTTATCCCCTCAGACCTGAGCTGGAGTTTTACCACTGGGTAGGATGGGATCCATGCTGAAAGATGACTCTCATGTTCTTAGATGCTTTGCTGGCAGATCTGTGAACTTTCTGCCATAAAGTGAACTTCTGCAGTTGTGCTGTTGCACTCACTTTGCAAGTATTAATTCAGGCTCACTGCACCTTGGAAACCGTTTGAATATTTATAATTTTAAGTATTTATTTTCAAAGTTAAATTAAAGCACTATTGTCTTGCAACTAACCCTACTTTTTCCACCGCTCCAAAAACAAAACCTTCAGTCTGATAACCTTTATTTATAGATGGCAATAAGCATATTTAGCAATTTTATTATTCATGACCCTTGTACTAAATATCATAATCAGAATACAGATGTGTGAGATAATTTCTATATGGAAGTCGCTGGAGTAATTCCTGTAAAATAAAAATAGCATTGTGTTCAGAGAAATAATATGTCCATATTTAATGTGTGTCTTAGTACAAGCTAAGAGACCACACAGTGTTTTTTTGAAAAGTCCTACATTAATAACAAGCTTCATGAATAGAAACAAAGCTCTAAAAATGTGACTTTTAGTGTTAACTTTGTTTTCTGTCACATGCTTATATTCTTCCATATATAGTCTTTAGATTTTTAATAGAAACAGGAAAGGGACTGCTGTGTGCTTTGTGTGAGCACAGAAACAGCAGATGTGCAATTTCTTCAACCAGTTGCTCCCAAGAAGTTAAAGCCAGTCTTTTGTTAATGCCACCTTTACTGATGTCTGTACTAAAGATGCAGCTGATCAGATAAACATCATATCCAGACTTGGCTCACTAATTGACAGAACAAGAATCAGTCACACTTTATGTACCATTCCATAATGGATTTTCATGTTTGTGAACCCTAACTGGCTGTGGAAATGGAAAGCAAATGTCGCATAATCACAAATAACTTTGTGGTTTAGGGTTTTTTTAAGCCAAGAGAAAAAAACAACTTTTTTCTTCCCAGTTTATGACAGGTTCATCATTACAGACAGGTGATCAATGATCATTTTTTTGGTTTTATCAGCTGTTGTGCTACTGTTTAGAGAATTTTTAAAATGATTGCTAAATATAACATTTTTCAGTTAGATGTTACATGAATAATTGATACGGTAAAGTGATGCTGAAAGACACAGGTATAATAATTGAAAGTTTTTTGTCAGAGGTTTTTGAGAACACATGCCACTTATTGAGTATCTGACTATCACCACATTAAGCTGGGTTTCTTTTTACTTGTGTATCTTCAGCAGAAGCTCTCATTAAGCATATTGTAAAAAGATCCTTTTATGAAAATGCTATCAAGTATTTATAACTACAGCACTGAAGATCAGAGGAGAATATTGTTCAAAATCTGTGCAACATAAAACTGGTCAGAAATATCAGCATCAATCAGTGTCAAAATTAAAACTGACTTGAATTTGTTTTCTTTTAAAATCCTTTTTATTTTTTTTTGAGTGGGTTATAATGAGCGCACACTCATTTTGACAATCTTATTTGCTGGCCTCACATTGCAATAAATCAGAAATGTGCTGGTAATAAAAGGAAAATATTGAGGCTAACAAAGCTACAGGAAAAATCATTCCTAAAAAAAAAAAAAAAAAAAGAAATCAACCCACTACCAGCACTAATCTATGCAAAAAAAGAACCCTGCTTTCACCTGAAAGCTCCTAATATGAATATGGAAATAGGAGAACTGTCCATGAGTCTAAAGGTTTGAGTTATCAGTTCTAACACTTTTGGCTTAAAGAAAAATAAATAAAAAAATAGTCAGGATTAAAGGTTATGAGATCCTCCCAAAGCTGAGTAGCAGAAGTGTGACCATGTATTACCCACTGGACACATCTTCCTGTCCTGTATACGAAGAGATTATCTCAGATTTCTAGAAGCCAAAAGAAGGGATAATGTATATACTTCTGACACTGGCACTCGTCCAAGAGAAAGTTGTAACAAGCCTGACAAATAAGAGGAAAAAAAAAAAAGCCAGAACAAAGGGTGAGTGACATATGGTGGTTATCCTACAATATGGTCCTTATCCCTTTTAATACATCTCTGCAAGACATAAGTGAAGCATGGCAATGTTTTCTGAAGAGCTGACGTGGCTGCATTGTACTCTTGGAGAAACAATAATTTTTAAATTGCTTAAAAAATAATTTTAATTATTTTTTATTTGTGGGTCCTGGTGGACTCAGATGTTCAGGCTAAATCCCTGCACAAGGACTTTCACTTGAGTAGTGTGACTGGCTTGTTCTAGATCTTCTGGGGTGACTGGTAAGCTTCTTTGAGTTTTTCTGGTCACAAAAATTGTTTGTGTGGGGGGAAATTCACTTTGGGAATCAGAAGTGTTGCTACTAAAGTGACCATATTAATACTGTTGTGCTTTTCTGCAAAGGGCAGGAGTGAGCCTCCCCAGGGCTTCAGCCTGGCACTGTGCTTGCTGCCCAACCTGCTCCTCACCCAGGTCAAGCAGAGCATCTTCCACCTTGTCCTCTGTTCTCTTTGGCATGAGTGTTAGTGCTCTTCACTGCTCATCACAGGCACTTTTTAAAATCATGTGACCAAAGCAGGGAAGCAGCAGGATAGCTGGGATGACAGCAGAGTTACATTTCCCTGCTGTCCTTTACTCCAGGGCAGTGCTGCCTGTTGTGGTGGGATAGATCATCCCAAGGCCAGGGACTGGACCAGCAGCCTTACAGGACCTCTGCCTGTTCAAGCAGGCTCAGCATTCACCATCTCCCTCTCCCCAGGATGAGGATCTCCTGGATGAGAAAACAAAAGTCCCAAATGTAGATTTGCTGTGTGGGAGCCCTCGGATGAGTAGATACTTGGAAAGAACACCCCTATCTCACTGTTGCTAGCTGCTCAGATATAAAAAATAAAGGAATCCTTTCAAAGAAAGAATACTCTCATCACAGAATGCCAGGTCATATTTTGTATCTAATCCTCCTGACTTCAGTACAAAAAGTGAACAGAGGGTAAAACAAAGTACTTTGACAGTGGCTTAGTTAAAACAAGATCTCAGGAAATGACTGCGATAATGAGCAATAGGCTAAAAATTCCAACATATTGCACCAGGTCCTGAGAAATAATGCAAAAGCAAACCCCTTTGTTCCCATAATCACCACTTACATACTCTGCTGGCTGCTTATTAATTGTCTGCATGACACTGGAATAGTTTGACCAAAGGATGAGGCCACTTTTCCAAAGCCATTACTCCTCACTGCATCTCTGCACGATACTAAGGAAGGTTTTGAAGCTGTTACGCTGCTCTGGTATTGGCCAGGTCTTTGTACACTGAAATTCCCCCAAACGGCTTCCTTCCTCCTGACACACTTGTAAACAAGGTTTCTATTTTAGACATTGGTAGCATTGCTATATAGTCATTGAAAAAGTTCCAAAACACATCCCAAATCTTTGTTTTACTGCTTTTTGTAATAGAAATTATGTGGCTTTTGAAGCTCTTCCACTGAGACTCAGTTTGAGAAACCACAAAGCTAGGGATTTTAGAATTTATTTACAGTATATTTATTTTATTTTTTGCTAAATCTAGCTAAATAACTAAAAATATCATAATTAATGCAGGAGCCTATGACTGTCTTTTTCTTCTTCCAAAGGAGCTCTAGATTCACAGGATTTGCTCTGAAATACAGATAAATTCAAAGTTTTCAAATTCCCACAAGGTTCACAAAATATTGGCTACATCTTGTAAATCATGACAAAATGCAGCATCCTTGAGTTACAGTTCTTTATTGAAAAAAAAAAAAGTATTAAAAAAAGGAAAGACAAAAAATGCTAAAAATAATTCTGAGTCTGACTCCAAGTATGTACATTCCTTCATGATTTTGTCCCTTTGAATATAAAACTATTTCTCTACACTAACTTATTAGGATCTTTCCTTGGGACTGCACCCCAAATGAGTCAGATGTTCTGCTTCAGATGAAGTTAACTAATTATATTACCTTTTATCTCTGCCTTCAGGTAACTCCTCATACTTCTAGCTCATGCAAAGGGTGGTAAAACCTTTTATAGTAGTATAATTTATTTGGAACCAGCTACTAAAGGGCATAGCAGCACCTGAAAGAGAACTAATGCCAAAATGTTATTAAAAAGTAAAGTCTCACAGAGAACTGTTTTTCCTCTTTATGATCATGCTCGAGAATCTAGGTAGGAAGAATGGACCTAGACCCATGTTGTAGCAAGTGCTACATCACTTCCAACATTTATGGCTGAAAAAGTACAGAGGCTGTTGTTCATATGGTTTTCTTTCACATTGGTTAATCTAGTTTTTATTTTCTGTGGGCATGTGGCAGGTCGTGGCTGCATGGCTACTGTGGGTTCTTCTCTGGCCTTTCCCAAGAGCATTGGTCACTTAGAAGGGCCTGAATGTGTCGCCTCATTTTTTCAGAGCACCCAGCTCCAGCTGCTTTTAAAAATCCAGCAGTGGGCCCAGAGGTCAGCTCTGCTTCAGTTCCTCAGCAGGGAGGCACAGGCTCCTCTGCTCCTCTGCCCACAAGGAGCACTGGCCCCAGGGCTCTGCCTCTGCCACGGGGCTGTGGGAGGTGGGCTCTGGGCACTCAGCATCCAGCCCCAGCCCTTGAACCATGGGCACTGCTCTCAAAGGCAGGGTTGTGGGGGTTTTTTTATTCCTGGTTCATTTACATAAAGGACAGGATTTTGAATTGGAAATGTTCTGACTTTTGATCTGACAGTTGTGATCCCCACTTAGAAATGAGATCCCATTTTAACAATAAAGTATTTTTTCAGTGTTCTTTCAAATTCATATTCAGTTATTTTCTGTGGCTGCCATGGGCCCATGATCTGCACCTTCCCTATTGTATGGAAAAGGATTTTCTACAATGTCTCTTATATTTACATCTTTAAACCCAAAAGTTGGAAGCCACTCAGTCATTACTTTTAGAGTGTTTTTCAGCTCCTTCTGAAAAAAACTGACACTTTGGGGTAGTTTTAAAATTATTGGTAAGGTATGATCTATAGAAATGCTGTGAACTGAGGCCATCAGATGATAGCAATGTTCTTAACCTCTGACAGTGAAGCTCTGACCATTCCTCACAACTTTTGGTAAATATATCTTCAAATACAAACAAGCACACGGTGCTCAGGCCAGGAGAGGATGAAGCACCTTGCCTTGCAAAATCAGGTCAGATGGTACCTCTCTGTGTCTTTCATTATAGAGATTTTTCTCCTTTAACTTCTATCCCGTGCTTTAAATACCACTGGGATTAAAAATTAGAAGTTGCTGTCCCATAATAGACCAGGTTGACCTCTATATTTCAGTGGTGCTGCTGGGACTGGTGTGCAAATGACATTGGTGGATCTCAGTGCAATTTGGGAGCCTGCATTTTTCATCATGTGCTGCTCTACCTGACCCTCAGCTATTTACCCAAAAACATGCCATGCTTTTAAGCAAGTGCCATGCTGCTGCCATCTTCCTTGCCACTAAGCTTTTCCTTCTCCATGTGTGGTCAGCTCTAAGGCAAATGCTAATGGAAAGCTGGAGTCTGTTTCTGGCTCCTGGTGAAGATCAGGGCTTTGTCAAGCTGATGTCCAATGGAGAACACTCTTGGAATGATGGTGTTTCAAGTCCACAGGACTTCCCACTTCACAAGGGCCCACCTCCTTGGTTGTGTTAGCTCCCTACCTAGTTGAAAAGGGAAGAGGTTTGATGTTCTGCCTTTCCCACACCCAGAGAGATGCTCAGAGGCACCATCAGTCCTTGACGCTTCCCCTGCTCCTCCCCACACTGAACTCATCCTAAGAGGGTTTCCAAACAGTTAATTCCCTGTCTCTCTCTGGGCCTTGCAGCATTTCACAATGCTATTGTCATCCTAGAAGGCGAGAACACATAAGTAGGAGTTTCCCTTTTTTTTTTTTTTTGTAGCATCTTTATTTAATTCCCTCTTGGTCCATTTAAACTCCCACCCTCCCAGCCAGTGCTCTGTGGCAGAGCCCTTGCACCAGTGCCCCCCCTCCTGCCCCTGCTCCTTCACTTGTCCCACTTGTTCCACCTTTCTTCTAATGTATCAGCAAAGCCCTTCTGTGTTGAGAAAGAGAAAGGGGCTGAGATGGTCTGGAGTGCACTCTACAGCCCTGGAGTCAGCGTGGCTGGGCCCCTTCCCCAGCTCAGAGGGGCTCTCTGGGGTGTGTTTTGGGTGTAAGGAGGCTTGTGTGTAGCATAACCATGGAAGGGCTGCAGGTAGCTCCAAAGGCAGTATGTTGAGACACTCTTCCTGGTGATCCCTCTTATAAAAAAAAAAACAAAACAAAAAGCCCAACCTTTTCCTTGCTCCAAAATGCTGTTTCACTAACTCTGAGCGTCAAAAGGATTTTATTCTTAGCCTTCTGTTTCGATCAGTTAATTCCCACCAGGGCTGAGATAAAAATTGTCTGTGGGACACACTGTTCTTTCTTCTTATACACCTAATGTTGCTGTGCTATTTTGGGCTACCATTTAAATAAAAGCCAATTTGACTAAAGAGCAAATATATTCTGTCGAATGACGGCAAAAGGGCAGAGCTTGGGAAAAAGAAACAAGAAAATGCAAGGCATTCATTTTTCCTTTGTACTTTTTAATAAAAGAAATTCTCTTGCAGCTTAAAGTGACACTTTAAAAGATGTATGTATCGTGGCTTTTAAAAACACAATTAGATAACACCTTGTCAAATACTTATATTCTTTGTTGACAGCCTTGAGTACAATCACAATAACAGCACAGCTATTTCAGCATGTTTCTTATTCAGTTGCCATTGGCAGAGTCAGCCATTTTATAAAAATGTTACTGTTTATCACTTTAATCATCAATCTACATCTAGTCAAAACAATAAGTCAGAAGGAGTAGTAAATTATACTTGTGCAGCCCTGATGAGTTTGAACTGTTTTGCTGAAATTAACTGCAATAATTATCTATTTTTCTAAAGCTGTTAAGAAGTTCTGGGTAAAGAAATAAAAATTGGATCAATGAGGACTTGGCTTTTTCCTACTTTATAAAAAAGAAACCCTTTTAGTAGGAGGGAAGAATTTAACACTGAGTCTTGGTTTTCTGAAGGTGAGATAATAAACATGGGTTTTGTTCTTTCTTTCCTCTGTCTGGCACAAAGATGCCCAGACGGAGCTGTCAGGTGGCCCAGCCCCTGCCCCTCTCCCTGCCCAGGCAGGTCCAGCCGGCAGGGCTGGAGGTGGGGCTGCTCCCGAGGCTGTGCCTGCCCCCGGTGGAGGGGCTGCGGGGACAAAGGGCTCAGGAGATGGCTCACAGCTGGGGCTTGATCAGGGGCTTGATCTGTCTCCGGGTGTGCTCACTTTGGTTCTAATGCCGTGCTAGTTACCAGTACTGGCAGGTGCTGAGTCTGCTGCAGATGGAGATGTCTTTTGTGTAGAGATGTATATACATAAAATAAATATATGTTTTGTTTTTTTTTTTTATCACCAAAAGTAACAGTGGTTATCGGGGCTCCCATTTCACAGGTGTGGGAAGGGATCCCACCCATCCCACTGGATTGGCTACAGGGCTGGGCAGGGATCTGCCCCACTGGGGGATGATGCTGTGACTGCTCTGCAGCCCTGTGAGCCCACCCTGGAGGGCTCTGATGGGTGCAGTGCCCTCCCCTCCCTCCCTTGTGTGCCTTTGCTCGGTTCATCACTGGTCCCCTACAGCCACCCTCAGCCACCCAGCCCGTTGGGTGGCCACCAAGGAAGTTCCATGGCTGGATATCCAGCAGATATCCAGTTTCTGCCTGCACCCTGAGCATGTTTCTGATCTTTTCAGGACACCTCTGATGGCCAGGGCTGCCTGTGGCTCCCAGTTTGTGTGCAGGGCAGGGTGTCTGTCAGGGCTCACTCCCACAGCAGAAGGTCTCTGCTCCAGCAGCACCATCATGGCACTTCCAAAGCCTTTGCACTTTTTTACCCTTGTGGTTCTAGTATTTTATTTCTCACCTTTGATCAGTTTGAAGTATTTTATTTTAACTCCTATTTCTTCTTAGCAATAACATTGTGAGTCCCGTGTATGCATTTTGTATGTGGTGTGCGTGTGATCAGTTGGTTTTTTAGACCTATATACCATAGACTATCAATATTACATTTGCTGCTCTAACCAAGAGGCTTTAATAATACAGGTCTAACTTTTTACTCTTTTACAAGACAAGGCAGCAAATTTAGATTCCTTTAATCACATGAAAAATGATGGATATAACTAGGGGATTGAATTTTGGAAACAATGCTAGGACAAAAGAGTTCCTGATGGGATTCTATAAATATTAACAAAGAATATTTGTCTTATCTTTTGCTAGCAACCATTAAGTATTTAACCCTATTCATGGAACATTTTCTATGTTAAGAAAGCTTTAGCTTTTGTCTCCCCAACAGGCTGTCTGTCTGCTTCTCCAATATGATAGTTCTACTGCTTTGCTCTGAAACTTTGATGGCAAATTTAATTTATTTATTGTAATATGAATATACAGCGGTTTACTAAGCAGTTATTTAGAACAACATTTATATGAATCTTTATTAATTTCTTCTAATTACTTACTAAGGTCCTTGCAATATCTAAGAATCCAAAGCATAAGAAAGCCACAGTCAAAAACAATATATTAATGGCCCTGTGTAGGGAGCACAGCAGACATATTTTGGATTCCAAAGGAAAAAAAAATAAAGCAGTAAGCTTGAAGAATGTTTCCAACCTTGCATAGGTGTGAAAATTTCTGGCTGCTGGCAAAAGTGTATCTACAGTAATTTGCCCCCGGCTTGCTTTTTCTGCCCAATGTGTAAATAATAAGTACATCTTCCTGCCTTTTTGTTGTTGTTGTTGTTATTTCCCCCGTGTTTGGGCTTTCCTTGCCTTCCTGCCAGCCCAGGTTTCTGTTCTTTTACCCCTCATAGCCCCACCCCTGTCCTTGGGCCGAGGTAAAGGTGCGGCTCCAGCCCGCCAGCTCCATCCCCGGGGAGCGCAGCCCGGGTGAGCCCGGGGGTGCCACCGGCGGGGACCGCGGCCAGCCCGGCTCCATTCCCGCTCCATTCTCGCTCTGGCAGCCCCGGCCCGTCGGGAACAGGAGCAGACGGAGCCCCTGAGCGAGCGGCAGCGCTCCGGGGCGCGGTGCCCGTGCGGGCTGCCCGGCACAGGGATGCGCGGGATGCCCCGTGGGTACCGGCGCACACCGGACCCCGGTGCACTCTGCTCCAGCAAGCATCAGGACCCACGGCAGAGAGGGAAAAACAAACGTACTCTCTTGGTGGATGTGTTTCTGTGCTGAATGATTCTGAAAAGGAAGCTGAGTTTAATTAAGAGCAGGTATTTAAAAGGAAACTGTTAATGCTTTTAGGCTGAAGCTGGAAGATTTGTTAAATTCCTGTTGTGATTGACTGGAGAGCAGAAGGAGATCTCTTGACTTTCCCGGGTCACAGCTAGGAATGGAGAGGAATCTTTCTTTTGCCTCAGCAAGCTGTGGGAGCTACTTCAATGGCCAAAAATAATTTTGAGTATAACACATCTGCATACAACAGAATAATTCTCATTTCTCTGTTGACCCCCCTCTCTGCAGCTCAGGAAAAGAGAGAACTCATTTAGCTCCTTAAACGTAGGTGTTGTAATCATTAATAAGGAAAGTGCCAATAAAAAAAAATCTGGTGATACTATAATGGGGGAGATAAAACACAGCAAAGAATAATTAGATGCTAGCATCAAAATACTGCATGAAACAAAAACAGTAGGGAGAGAATCAACATTTAAAGCAGTTTTTGAATTTTATCTTTACCTGCAGTCCTTAATCTTTTATTTTGTCTTTTGATTTTCCTGCTATGTACTGTGTTCCTCTTTTGTTTTATTTTCATTTGACTTCATTTCATTACACCTCCCTCTAGCTTTTCCCACCCCCAAGTTTTTGGGGTTTTTTTTGTACCTTCAGCTCTTCCTTTGTTAATGCTGAATGCAAATGTAAGCCTGCTGAAATATTTTTCAGGAGTCAAGAAAAAATCTTAAATACTAAATGGATAGGATCAAAAAGCTGAGTGGTGGGGTGTGAGTCAAAGCAATTGGAGCCCATCCTGGGTGATGCATGGGACATGAGAGTCCCAATGAGCTGTGCCATTTGTCTGGACATCTCTTTAGTCTCTGCTGCAAATAGTTATTGTGGGTGGAACTGGAGCTGCCCTTCAGGGAGGGGACCGTGCACACAGCCAGCTGTCCCCAATCCCATAGGATGGTGAGAGTGGCTGCTGTCTTGGAGGTTGAACTTCAGCAAAGGGAAGGATAGGAAGAAACCTGTGTTGGTGTCTCCAAATTCAGATGTATTTTGGGGGTTGGTTGCATTTCCCTTTTGGGTAGGTGCAACTTTCTAGGGCTCCTCTGCAGAGTGTGAATGTGACAAGGCAAGTTTTTGGGGTGGAATGAGTAAAAAATGTCCCTTATCCTCAGGCTGGAAAAAGACTGGAGGAAGTGTTGTGGTGGGGTAGAGGGGAAGCATGCAGGTTGTTCTGTGGTGTCTTAATCAAACTGGCAGCTGAGTATCAGAGGTGGACAGACTGCTCTAGAACAAAACCAGGAGACAAGTAAAACATATGCAGCTGCTGTAAAGCTAGTGTTGGATAGAGCCCCTGTGTCCCTGGAGGCCAGCAAGGTGGGCTTGCCCACAACACCAGGGACTGGTACAGCAAACCCTCCATGCCTCATTGTGAGTCTCAAAATATCTCTGCTGTTTGGACATGTGGCAGACCAACCTAAACAGTTCTGCCTCCAATGGCAGCCCCTAGTTACAGTGCTTCTGTAAGAAAATGGGAAAGGATGGACAGATGCTGACCTTCTGGGGTTTGGTCCATCCAGCTCCACATCTTCAGCAAGTGGATAAAAAAGGATCTGTTGCTACAGAATGAGTGTGGACGTACGTATTTTTATCCAGTTGAAGGATAGGCATTCTGGGTGTTGTGTGCTGGCTCTAGTGCTGAAAATAAAACTCACAGAATAGGGCATAGTACTAATTAGAAACTTAGAATGGAAAAAGATCATCAAATATAGAAACTTCCTGAATATGCTTCTCTACATTCTGAATATGTTGAAACAGAAAAGTGGAGGATTTTGTCTTTGAGGCTTGCATTTTTGCTGTGCAGTAGATAAGAACGAGGCTTTCAGATAAATTAGAGTACTCTTTTGATATGAAAAATCTGCATTCTTTTTTTCACTTCTGCAATGATCACCCTTAAGTCTCCAGTTTTTCCACTGGTTCCTTGGCTATTGCTCTTATCAGTATTTAAGTAGTATTTATCAGTAGCAAAGTCATTGTGTAACAGTACTGGTCACCCAGGAGTGCTTGGGATTAGATGAATAAGAAGCACAGTGCTGCCCCTTGACAAAAGGTGTGGTTAGTCCTGCCCAGCATGAAGGAACCTTCTGTCCCTGGGGGACATTGTGACCATGGATTGATATTAGGTAATTTTTCTCACCTGAGACTGGCTGACTTTATTTCTGATCTAGATTAAATGGATCTCCATTTTATCCAAGGAAAGATGCTGAAGCCATGTGGTTGAGGTGTGTGCATGAGAACATCCACAGAGGTTCTGTGCACCCAGAACAGAGTGAGCATTGAGATCTTGAAGTGGAAGTTTGGAGATGGAGTGGTGTGGGTGGGAGGTAGCCACCAGGGCTTGGCTTTGGGGGTGAACCTGCTGGAGGCAATGTGCTGATCTAGCCCAGCTTGGAGCTGGAGTTCTCAAAGTTGTGACAGGACCTGAACATCCCTAAACTCTTAATGCTGAATTAAATAGAGTATTTAAATCATACCACCTAGGCCTATGTCTGTCTGTAATTAATAAACTTAAAGCTTAAGTTAGGGAATTCATTATACTAAAGCCATCACCTGTTTCCTGTACTCTATTTTTTTCTGGTGACTGATCTTTTCTCCTGTCCTCATCATGCCTGCTACATCTCTGCTGCATGCCAAATGGAGATCAGGGACATTATTTTAAAATGTGAGCTCCCTATCAAATCCTGTATTTATTATCTCTGAACTAAAACCACAGCCAGAGCTCCTAGGGTATTGGAACTCTACAACTGAAATTGCTAACCCCCCTGGCAGAAAGGCTCACTCAGTTTTCTGGGTTTCCAAAGTGCCAAGCAACTATCAACACATTAAATTATTGTGTTTCCAGAGCATCAGGAAATACTGATTTGTTTAATGTTGTTTCTGGAAGTAGTTGCCTTTTGGATTATTTACTTTCCTAGCAAGTACTTATGCCACAGTGCAAACTTCTGCTGAGGAGCCTCTGCATGCTTCAGATTAGAGATTTAATGTGGGACCACCAGTTCAGTCAATCTGCAGCCAGAACCTATTATCTACTGCATAAATCACAGTAAGATGTGATTTTTCACATTTGCAGTGAGGCCTTATTTTTATTCCAGATATCAGGCTGTGCACTGCACTGGATCTTGGGAATGAACTTAGCATTAAAGAAAGATGCAAGAGCCCTTTGCAGTTCCCTGTCCAGCTGTGACAGAGCTTCCCATGCTACAGGACAGAGTGAGCAGCTGTGGGTGGCAAGGGCAGCTCTGTGCCAGTTTGCCTTTGTGGTAAAATATTTTGGAGCCCCAGTGCTGGGCTGCCAGTCGAGCTCTGCCCAGTGCTCCCTACCAGCAGATTTTGGCACGGCTCCCTCGGTGGGGCAGCACAAACTGCAGGCAGGAGTGGGGCTGGCTGGCAGAGGGGTGGCTGTGGGGGGATGAGAGGTGCCCACTCTGCTCACAGCACAGAGAGGTTTGAACACAGTGCCTTGCAGTTATCCCACATCTTTCACGATGGGCATTTGTGTTTTGTGTGTATATCCATTTCTGAAGCATATGCTGTGGTCCTTCATTTTCCTACCTTTTTTGCTCCCTTTGGGTTTTGTTTTAAAATTGCACTAAATCTGTGTTGATATACTTTTCCTTTCATTTATACTGAAAATAGCATTTTATCAATGTCAGCTGATTTCTTTTTTTAATTGAGCTGAAGTTCACAGAGTGTGACAGGGATGTTACCAGGTAGTATATATTTTATGTTACAATTTACACTCGGAACTCCTTGCTGTGAGGCACCACTGTCATCTATTACATGTGAAGTGGAGGATGCTGTTGGCCTTCTGAGTAGTAAATAACACTTCACATCCCTCCATGCTTCCCCTTGCCCCCATGGAGGACGTGGGGAGGCTGCAGGAGCGTTTGTAGCAGACCCGTTTCTCTTTAAAGGGAGGGAGCAGGGTAGTGGCTTGGTTGGGGTGAGGTGTTCCAAGCTGGGCTGTGCACCCTCTCGGGGCTCTCTCTGCTCCTGATGGGGAACAGGTGTGGAACAAATCCACCACAAAGCCACAGGAACCCCAGGTACAAATTTCAAGCTCGTAAAGTGTCAGCTCGTGGGCTTGCCTGGGATGTCACCCTGCCTGTCTGTTCACCTCACAGGCAGTTTTTACATTTATTTATTTATTTCAGTCAGTCACCTGATCCTGAATGGAATTGTGGCCTAGGGCAAAAATAAAATATTTTTGTTAAGATGTTTTATCATGTAAGTTTTGCTGCTGATCATGTGAACCATGCTGTCTTTGGGAAGCACTGCTATAAGCTCTGGAGGCAGCTGACAACATGCATTTAAGGGATGTCCCCCAGCCTCTGCCCCCACCAGCCTGCTATTAACTCAGTTAAAATGTATATGACCATAGACTAAGTGTGAAGCATGGGTGAGTAGGAGAGAGGGAGGACCTCAGGGCCAGGCAGTTTACAAACAGGCATCACTGCCACTCTGTCCTTTGCCCCCTCTTACATTTCTTATTACAGTACATTAAAACCCTTTGCTCTGTCAAATTGACAAAGGCAGCTATAAAAGGGGTCCTTTCTAATACACAGTAATATAAACTATGTTTGTACACTTACCACATAATCCCTAATTACTTCCATACTTTTATGTGTGGAGAGCTTTGACGCTCGCATTGCTGGATACTTAGTGAATGAAATAAAAATCAGAAATTATTTCTGGGTAAGTATGGGGTGGTATGTGAATTAGCTTCTAGGCTGGCGACAGAGCTCACATTTCAGAATAAATATACTAAGTGTCATTGATACCCTAAGTGTCAGATAAAAAACTATGACACCAACAAAACTCTCATATGACCCTGACATTCCTCCAGTACTTAAAGTAATTACCATACTATTTAATAACAATCTTTATAAAATTGCTTTTTGATTGGCTATCTTCTATGTCATACCTATGTCAATAATTCCCAGTGAATGCCTGCATGTGACTTTTAACCCTTCTTTACAAATAATTTCCATTTCATAATAACAAGAAGATGCTTTAGGCAGCTGGTAATGGACTCCTCCCATGAAAACTGCATCACTCACTTTTTGGTTTGCCTGCGTGGTAGAGGGCAAATGTAGTTTCCCCTCCACTCCAAAGGGCTGCACAACTGCCTCCATCTCAGTCCACACAGGCATGCTTGAAATATCAAAAAAGATTGAGCTTATAATAATTTTCAGGAACTCTCTCTGTCTAATGTTCAATGCAGTTATGTGAAAATAACCTGAAGTTTTTCATGGTTTCTCTGTTAACTTTGACCACAGTATGTTATCACACTTTGGACATTATAGGGGGAATTTTTGGTGTTCTCTCTTTCCCTTTCTACTTTTGCTTTTTAAAGATGAGAGAGACCTAAGTGAGGCAGAGCAAACACAGCCTTAAAGCTGTGGTGACATAGAGATGGTAATGAGGAGCCCCTGTTGCCTAGAGCTGTGAAGCTTGCCCCACAGTGTTATCCTGAGAGGGCCTAAAACTTCTCAAAGTGTGTTATGGACCTTGCTTGTTCACCTGAATTTAGAGTGATTCCATTACCAGAAACAGTGCCCACCAAAGGCAGCGGAGTCGATGCGCTCGTTTTTGATTCTTGGTTACTCAACAGACAAATGGACAAAAGTAGATGTGTCTAAAAAGTTATGAGGTGCCCACCAGCAGCTCTGCACCTCAGCTGGTTGCAGATTCCTGCTAGAAGTCATCTTTACCATAAAATCAAAACACTAGCTGTAATCCTGTTCACACTGTTTTTTTTCCCTAAAGCTGTAGAATTCTCAGCACTTGAGCATCTCTTTTCTGCGTTGGAAAACTTAAGAATCACCACTCCTAAAATGTTCTTCAGAGAGACACAGCTGTGTTAGCAGTGTGGGTCTGTCAGGGCCTGATTTGTGGCTTGACCACGTGTCAGACCCAAGTGGTCAGAGATCCTGGTAAAACTTATGGCTGTACCTGGCCTGCAGCTGTGCAAACCTAGAGATTTTCTGCTGGTGGGGAAATCTGAGGCAGATGAAAGGCTGACTGAAGGTATCTCGAAGGTGTATGCCTTTGATCCCATGGAGGCCTGGAACCAGCAGAGAGGTATCCTGTCAGGTCAGGAGAATCTGCCTTATTTTAATGCTGGCCCTACTGATGCTAAATACCAAAAGCATCTCACTCCTTGGGAGAGCGCGCTCTGTAAAAAGCTTCACAAAATTCTGTGAACATGCTGTGTGTGACAAAATCTGTGCAGAATATCAGATGTGCCAGAGAAAGACACCCCACTTCTTTCCTTTCAACTGAAATACTTACAGGCATCAATAAGGATTGTAGCCTTAAAGCTGGTGTAGAAAAAGCTTGGAAGATCAAAGTTTGGTGTGTGCATGGTAATGTTTCGAGAGTGGTATTTTTAGTAACCATCCCCCAGCACTTGGGAGGGAAGGCAGGCTGTGCTGCACATGTAGACATGGGGAGGAGAACTTTGTTTTCCATGTAAGAGTCTCCTAAGTGCATGCTGAAAGATGAGGAATATCAAGAGTAGCAGAGTGGTAGTACATGGAGAGAGAAGAAGCGAGCAAGCCAATGTCAAAAGAAGATAGGCCAAGTTTTAGCTCTTTACTTGCTTCAGTGTGCAACCTTGACCTCCTGCTAATAGATTTTATTTGTGGAATATGCATGTGCTTGCAGATTTGCTCCAAAACATGATGGGTCTCATGATTCACACCGACTCTGTTTACATTTCCCAGTAGATATGTTTTGTTTGTTCATATGGGCAAGTACTTCTGATCCTCTTCTGGAAACTGGAGTAGTTGATGAAGCTTTTTCCTCTTCTCAGTTAACTGTTCCCCTAGATTGTCTCCTATTAATATGCCATGATGTGTTGATGTAAAACACTTTAATATTTCCATATGTAATAAAAGGTCAGGGTTAGTATCCTTTCATTACCAGGAGTCATCTATCAAGTACATCACAGGAAATTCTATGCTTTAGCAAAATAGGAAGGCAAATATATTGATTACAGGTTATCTGTCAAATTAGCTTGAACCCTTTACTCAGAGTATCAGTTTTTCCATTTGAGATGTACAGTAGCTCAGTGTAACACATTTATGTATTTTTGTGAGGAGGGGAGGGTTGTGATGCTGAGATTTTACCGAACTGGCTGCTTTCTTTCCCCTGCCTTGACAATTACTGAAAGATGAAGGTCTCTTTCCCTCCCCCTACTGAAGTGCTTTCCCTCTCCCAGCACTTAAAAACCCTCATTCCCTGCTGCATCCCTTCTCCTGCATAGCTCTGACTTTCCAGAGAAAGCAAGCAGGACCCACTTGATACCAAACATTTGTCCCCCTCGTGCTGTAGCCAGCACCTTCCTTTTACAACTTATAAATAAGATTTCTGAGAAGTTACAATTATCTCTGTATCTATCACTCAATCATCAAACAGGCTGAAGTTACAGAAATCCAGCCACCTCTGCAAGAGGAGGATGCTACAGCTGTGACATAATTACATTATCAACTTAATTAAGGAAGTGAGTGAAATGAAAGAGAAAACAAAACAGCCGAAGAGAAGGCTAGAGGTGGGAAGGAAAGGTGGGATGGGTAGCATGCAGAGGATGTGTTAAATTTAGCTCTAAGTGGTTTAAAAAAGGCTCTAATGTATCATAAGAATCCCTGGGTTTTCATCCTGTGCTCCTGTCTTTCTGAGCAGCTGCTGGGAGGGCAGGGCCGGGGTGGGATGAGGGGACCCCCAAAAGGTGCTGCCATGCACCCCCTCAGCCTCTGGGGCAAAACCACACCAAGAATGGGCCACTTAAATGTGTTCCCTTGTCAGGCCTTGGGCAAATCTGGTTCTACAGAATAAAGGCTCTGTTATCCTCATGAGCTGAAACATCCCCATGGACTTCTGTAGGAGTTTTGGGCGCATGAGAGCTGAATGTTCAAGCTCCTCATCTGATTATTCTCACGCAAATATATTAGATGTAGAAAACCAACAATGCTTTTCCTAGACAGGATAACAAAAGCAGATCACTGCTCAAAGTATGTCCTTTTTCTTCTGCCTTCAAATCCCATGTACTTTTCAGTATCAAAAAGGAGAAGAAAAAAAAGTCCTCAAATCCTTTATTTGATTTCAGTGTACAACTATGCTCAGTTTAAATGTCACCCATACACAGAACAGTGGTTGCACCAGAGCAATCATGGCAAGATGTCTAAAGGGGTGTCAGCAAATTGGACAGGGTATAATTTTAGTCAATGTGTTCTTGTCTTATTTTAGTTCAACATCATTTCCCAGTTGCAATTCTTTTGAGTGACACATGGAATGCAAAACAACATAAAAGGTCTGCCCTGAGGCAGATACGTGTCCATGTAGGACTTTAATTATTCTTTTTGAATAATGTGTAATATGCAAGCCCAATTTCTTGCATAAAAAGTCTGATGAAAAAACTGTGTATCACCTGTATAAATGTTTTTATGATAGACCTCATATTTTTAGAAGCACTGAATTTGGAAAAGGTCCTTATTAGTCCAAGTACTCTGGATTTTTCAGGAAACATTTGGGAGAGAAAGCAATTGCTCCTGTGGTGTTTTGCAATGACATAATTTTTTTTTCAAAGGCATTCTTTTGTTCATTCAACTGCTGTGTGCTTAAATATCACTTCCATCACGGGTGTAGAGTGCTATACCTGTAAGATTTTATATGAATGTATTCTTTAACTCTGTTGCCTGTAAGCTGATCCTGCTCTTATTTACATCACTTTTCTGCCAGTGTGACTCCAAAGGTTTCATGGAAGCGAGTTCTGAGCAAAATCAGAGTCAGATCTTTTCCTTCTAAGAACTAATATTAAACTGGCTCTTTAGGTAGCACTTGGTGTATCATTTTAGATTAGCTGATAAAAAATAATGAAAAAGATGTGTGAATGGAAATGTAGATCGTCATGATGAAATATGGTTTTAATATTAAAAAAAAGAGAAGCCAATGTGGAAATGTGGAAGCAAATTAAAGGTGTTGCTGCACTTTTGCTACAGACTGTGGGTGTGATTCCTGAACTCCGTGAGCAGCTTTTGACATATGACAGGAAATGTCCTCCTGGCACTTAGGGAAGGGTGTATTGGATAGTTAGTAAGGGTCGAGGTGTGCTCATACCTGCAGGAAGGAGAAGGCATGAGGATTTGGGATTGTTGATTTATGGACAACTGATGGGCTTACAGACCGACAGATAAAGGAGAAATTAAACCACAGAGTCCTCCATCTCCTTTGATAACTGCTTTCTCAAGGTTCCTTCTAGATTTATGAATAAATAAATATGCAAACCCGAGTGTTTAGATAGTAAAGTACAAAGAGAAAAAATCTGAGGGCACTTTTGGCTGAAATCACAGGAACTGAAGCAGAAGGAAGGGATTTCTGGGTGCTTCCTTTTTGCTGCAGGTTGGACATTTATAAGAACTTTTGTAGAGATGAAATCGTGACTGTGGAGCTTGCTGGGTTTGTCAGGATCTCAGCACAGCCCCACAAAGTTTGGATTCCCCTCGTGTGCTGCTGTCTCCCCCTTGCAGTAATCTTCTTGTTTATTTGGTCACTGCGAGGCTCTGTTTTTGGAGGGATATTTTGGTTAGCATAAACTATTTGAAGACTGTTTGGAGAAAAGCACTAACTCATCCTGAAATCAGTGGGATAAAAAGCTCTTTGTTTATAACTGTTACTAGTTTAATCATTTAGATGAGACGAATTTGCACTTCTAGCCCTGAGTGTGCTCTGATTTCCCTGCAAACATGTGTTGTGGGATTTGCATTGTCTGCAGTAGGAGCCACACAGAGGGGAAGGAAATATTTTCCCCATCTTTTTATTTTTATTATTATACTTTATTCCCTCAATTTACCCCATAAAAAATACCATGTAAGCAGAGGAGCTGCTGGATTTAAACGATGAAAAAAATATATCAAATTATCCCTCTGCATAAGAAAAGGTATGGAAGAGAAACCCAGAGAGCAGCAGCTGGGGTCAGGTTTCATTCAGATGATCTAAAGCAGTGTTGTTGCAGAGAGTTGAATTTTCTCCCCGAGTGTCTGGGCCCTCTGATGTCCGGGAGGCTCTGCTGGCCCGGAGCCCGCTGACTGGCAGTGACCTTGTGCTAACTGTCTGTCAAAAACGGGCACTCAGAATTCAGTGGGATGAAAAATAAGCATTTGGTGCCTTTCTTTAGAAACATAATAGACAGCTTCGCTTTCACACCTCCTAATAGCCTTTTTTAAAAATAGTTCCTCTAGCAGGATGCTTTTTTAGCGCTTGGAGATTTACATGTCTACAGTTTCCAGAATTTATTAGGATTTCTTGTGTATTGTATGTGTTTTTTACCTTAAATTTCCTGATGCCACACTGTGATCCTGCCAGTTTAGCAACTCCAGCTGTTGTGAGTCATGAGGGTAGGCTGTGGTGGTGACTGGATCACTGAGACAGGGAAATTTGTCAAGTCCAAGCATTAACCCTTCAGTGCCAGCTCTTAAGCCCTATGTGTTTCCAAAAATAGCAACCACACTGTCCTTTTCCAGAAGGCAGTGCTGGCCTCAGCTCCCACGCTGTTCCAGTCTCAGGTGGCTCTTTTGCTGGCAGTGGAGGTGGCTTCCAGGCAGTGGTTTATCGGGGAAGCCCCTGTGGTTTATTGGGTGTATTTGGTCTTGCCTGTTACCCTGTAGCTGTAGGGAAAGGGCAGAGCAACTTCTCCCAGAGCAGCCCCCAGGCCTTCAAATTCCTCTTGCCTTTCAGGAAAGGAGTGTCTTTTTTACAGGATCCCACTGTTATTCATTGGAAAGACGGGAACAATTTTAAGCTTCCAGGTCTGTATAAGTTCTATTGAGAGTGGAAATTAGTTGGGGCTCCCTGTGGTGTATGTGACTATGGAAGCTACAATGCTCATTTGTCCTGCTGAGCAGCCCTTGTATGTGCTTTGCTGGCTGCAGAAGGTTTTTTTTATAATTTTTAGGGTTTTTTTTTTTTAGGATTGCAAAGATCTCCAGTGGAGAGCGATGTGGCAGAACTGAGAGTTCAAGCTAACCCTCAGTCATGTGGCAGAGTCTTCCAGAGTTAGGTTAGGAAGGTTTAGATGTATGCTGAGTTAATGCAGTTGCAGAATAAATTATCTATCTTTTGCAGCCAAGAATCATGAGTCTGCATTTCAGGGTCTTGCAATGGAGGGGGGAGGGAAATACAAAAAGGGATTGGGGGAGGGATTAAAAATTAGGGACTCGCAGACAAAACTCTTTCTTTTAAAACTGCAACAATGGTGCTCTGGCTCTCTGATTGAAGACAGGATAAGCCAGACTTTTTAATTTCTTGGCCCTGTCAGTGGATCCAGGCTGGTGAGGGATGCACCTGACCCCCGACCACCTCCCCTGGCCCCAGAGGATGTTCTGTCTCTGCCTGCAGCAGAAGGACTCCACCAGGGGCCACCAGCCCATGGCCAGGTCCTGCTGCCACCACAGGGATGAACTTGTTTTCCAAAATCTGCCTGTGGGCACAGCCCTGCACAAGGCTGGGGTGCCAGGGGGCTCCCCGTGGGCTACAGGCTGTCAGAACAAAGCCCTGAATTCTGACTCCCCATTGCATGTCAGTAGAGAGTGTCCTTTAAAGCCTCAGACCAGCCAAAAGCTCTCACGCCCTCACCCTCTCCACCACCCTGGATATAGAAATAGTCAGATCTTTTTGTTCATGATTAACTGACTCATGCTTGGAAATCATCAATTTAAGAGCCATTTCAGGCAAAGTTACTGGAATGTTCTTTGCATGGACATATCAGGATATTTAAATTATAAAAGCCTCCAATAGGTGCTGAAAATATCCTTAATAATTTTCTGAAGATATAGTAAATTTGGTGCTAATTACTGTTATTTGCATCCCCACCCCCTCCAGAAAGGGTCTCTGAGAAGTAGAAACAAATTTGGATACATAATGTGCGCTGACAGCTCCTACAGTGTGATGGGGAGGGACAATTTGAGACTGTCACAGGGCTGTGCTCAGCTTCATAGAGATGGGATTTCTCTACATGCTAAAGTATGAGGAAGGCTAAATAACTCACAGGTGTCAACGGCACTAAAGAATTATGTGTGTCTGACCTATGAGAGAATAAATCTCATTTCCTGCCTAAATCCACAAGACATCCCTTTAAGTATAATAAAAATGTAACATTCCCCCCCATTTATCTTTTACAATTTTCTCAAATTTATAAAAACAAGATTTTCCAATTTTTAAATTTTTTTTTTTTTTTTTACTGGTAGATTGTGCTCTTTAGTATCATTTTACATAATTTAATACAATTTGTTCCATCCATTGGTTTTCATGGAGATACAAGCTGTTCGTTTGTGAGAAAGCTGGCATAGGCACGAATGTTGGCAAAGAGTCACCTCCAGGAGTTTATTCAGATTTCAAAGTTGCATGGGGGCACCGGCCATTTTGAAGGAGATGAATGTTAAGGTGGCTTCTTTCTTTATTTTTGATAATATTTATTTGATATTTTTATTTTTAATGTAGGGTTGACAGCCTTTCCCTCCCCTCCCCCTTTCCTCAGTCCTTGGCAAAGTGAGTCATTGTTATTTTGTCAGCTGAATCGTGGTCACAGAAAATAATCTAAGCTTAAAAGAGAGGCTTTCTGTGAAACGTGTGTTATTGAATGAAAAGAACACAGGTGTTTCTTAATTATTTGTGCAGAAGGAAAAAGTGGTGCTGAGCGGATGAGCTGTAATGATTAACACGCTGAGGAGGAGAGGCCACAGCGAGTGGGATTCTCCTTTCTTCCCTCCTTGCCACCCTTTCTGCCTCCTCCTGAGTGCCACAGGCAGTGTGGGCAGGCAGAGGGGAGTGCCCCCCAGAAAGGGACCTGTTTGGCTGTCAAATGTCAAATAAAGCATCCCCATGGCTGGGGTGGGGTAAGGAATTTAGTGACCCCCCCCCTCTGTGCATATTTGTGATAGAGGGGGTGGCAGTTCCTGCTGTGAGCCTTCTCAGAGGGTCTGTACATCCCTGCCTGGAGGCACCAAACCTCTTGGTCATGGTCTGCCCCCACCAGGAAGATGAAAGATGGGACTTTTGGGCTCAGCAGTCATGAAGGCAATGTGCCACCCCCTTACATCACTCCTCACCTCAGCTCTGTGCTTCCATTGCAGCACGTTAGGTATTTTAAACTGCAATAACCAGTGCAACATTCATTATCCTGGTGTGGATGCAGGTTTGTGGAGGCTGGCAGCATGAATATGAAGTTGTGTTTCTGAATGAGGACCCAAACCCCCTGCTCTGCAGGTCCATGGGAATTGTGTCAGCTGGATGCTGTATTTGGGTGCTTGGTGACATGTCTCTGCCTTTGCCCTATGTTCCTGTAGTGCTCAGGTGTGCAAGAACCATTTTGATGGCTGGTGGTGCCCTCAGAGAGCATTGCCCTCCATCCTGTGCGCTCCTCAGAAATACCAGGAAGGTATGATGCAATTATGGAGAATAAAATACTAAACCAAAAGGGCAGTGGAGCTGGCAGGGTGCGGTGATCAGAGTGGGAGGTTGGCCAAGAGGCTCAGCTGAAGCCACCTCCTCCTGAGAAATGTGATGAACACAGATTTTTAATGATTTCAGGTCACTGGTTACCCACGGTTCACACCAGCTCTGTAACCCTGTCCCTCACTGTGCCGATGGGGACATCAGGGCAGGAAGGCTGGTGGCTCTCTTTGGAGGGGCCCTGTCCCCTGTTCCAACCAGAAATGTGTTTTGACAGTGCCAGATCAGATGGTCCTGAGGCAGGATCAGGCATCCCCTTACACAAATGCTGCTCAAGGCATTGAGGGGGATTACTCAGCTGAAATTTGCCTGGTTACTCATCAGGGTGAAGTAGAGTAAAAATTCTCAAATTTCTACTCTGTTGTGTGAAGCTGAAATGCTGTTTCTCAAAACCTTACCACTGAACAGAATGAGCTTTTTAATCTTTTTTCCTTTGTAATGCCTTTTTTTGGGTTTTTTTGGTGTGTGATTTTTTTTTTCTTTTATGATTTTATTTTATTTTGTTGTTGTTGTGGGGTTTTTTTTGGTTTTTTTTTTGTTGTTGTTGTTGTTGTTTTTTAGCAAGCTCTGGAACTTACGACTGTTGTAGGGAAGCATTCCTACAAGCATCAGTCCCAGCCCCAGAGAAAGAGCCTATATTGATTCCCACATCTACTAAATGATAGATCAATGCAAAGCCTCCTATGGAGGAACTCCTCCAAGGTGGAAAACCCCAGAATATCCAGTATTTAAATAGCACTCCCTATTCTGCATAGTGGTAATGTAATACAATATAATTTTGCCCCACTCTCCTGAACCCCATTTCAATGAGTATTGCTGCTGATATTGAACCACCAGCCTGATTCTGGGACTCACCTCCCAGATCTGGTGTAGAGTGTGCTGTGTCTCAGTGGCCCTGTTGATCTGATGCCTTGTGCAGTCAGGGAAGTTTTCTTTTTTTCTGTTTCCTGGTTTTGGTGCTTTTTGTAACCCTATCAAAGCAACCATGAGCCTTGTTCTCTCCTCTCCCTGGCCATCTGCTTGAAGCATCTGGTAATCAGGTGCAAGCCCCCACATCCAGAGCATTCATGCTTAAATTTGCAGCTACCTTGCCACCCACATTGGCTTTTGTTATACTGCCAAGATGTACCTCTTTGTGCACTTGATATGAGAGAGGCTTAAATTCCACCATCAGCCTACTGAAATTGTGATGGGCCAGGGTGACATTATCACCTTTGAACATAGATATGTATCAGCCTTCTCCCATTTTTCTCTGCTAGAGTCTCCAGCTAATCTCTGCTCCAATTGCTCATCATACCCAAGCCATGTGTGTGCTGCAGAGGTACAGCTCCGAGTTGCAAATAATTTCTCAAAGAAATATCTCAGTCTAAAACATGATGATGCTTAATGTGCACTTGTCATTTCTGGGATTCTTCTTATATCCCTTTTTCCATCTGAGTAATCTCTGTGTATGTGTCTCCATATAGGAGACAAATAGAGTCATTGTTCTGCTCCATATTTTAATTCCATATCTGTATTTTAGGGACATTGCTGCCTTCCCAACAGACTGACTAAGTATTACAAACTGCCAAATTTAGGCTTTTGGAAGTGGCTGCTACTGAAATTGCCCATTGAATTTAAGAGCAGACAAATAATTTCGTCAAAAACAGAAAAGCCAATGACCTTGAGCACTATCCACTGTCCCTTACAGAAGGATCTCTAAAGAAGAAAAGCCTCACTGCTGCTGATTTGTATTTGTGCATCCCCAGATTAGAAAAGAGAAAAACATCTTGACTTCTGATTTTCTATCGCATCAAAATTTTCATGTGCGCTCGATCTGTTAGAGTAGAAAAATCAAACTGAAGCACCTGGTTGTGGAAGGACATGGAGACATCAGGTATTTGCTATCTCCTGTGTTTGGATGGAAAGAGAGCCCATCTGTTTGAGTAGGACTGTTTTATTAACACAATAAGAGTTGCAGACAACAGTTCCAGGGTGAGGTGGTCCCTGGGCTTGCAGCTGCCCCACCTGGTGCTGGGCTTGGAGAGCCTCTATTCCCATCACAGCACCTTGCAGAGCAGCCCTCCCAGGCCCCTCCACCCCTCCCCGGGAATCTCCCAGGGGAGGTCAGCAGCTTAGCTGTTCCTGACCTCTAAAAATCTGTGCCAGGTGTGAGATTTGCCTTGATTTCCTCAGTGGGGTCTGCCCAGCCCAAACTGGGACTTGCTCCCCACCACAGGCACACCAGCAGCAGGGGCAGTTTCTAAAATTTGGTGGTGCACCTTTTAGCAAGTATCAGATAGCATTGGCTTGCTGGTCCTGAGGCACTGGCTGTGTCAGCTAATGAGAAATGCAGGAGAATGGCAGCAAAGAAGGACAATTCCAGAATGATTATAAGAAATCAATCTTAGAAGGATTTTCCTGTAGCTGAGACCAGATTCATGTGTTGAAGGGAGATGGTAAAGCACCAACTAAAAGTAGCAACTCTCTCACAGTACCTACTGCAATTAATGCCATTCCTAAGTTCTTGGTATACACATCAATATTTTTTCTTTCCAGACTGCTTATTCACTGCTGCTATCTTCTATTACACATTTTTTTTAATGCAATATTAAAAAAAACCCATAGAAATAGATATAATGCCACTTTTTTTTTTAAAGTTTAAAATTGATTAAGAAGCAGCCTTAATTGACATAATTATTTAGGAAGTTATAACTATTTTATTTGTGGGGATGGTTTTTCAGCATTTGAAAACAATGTTAAAAGGTGAAGAACAAATCTGCAGCATGTTTGTTTAAAACATGCGATATTTCACCAACTCCTTAGAATTATTTCAAAGATAATAAAACTGTAATTATTTTTTGAACCTGTTTGGTCTAGGTTTTTTCAGGCTTTTCTCATTATGTGCCTATTCCCTGACCCTCAAAATATGAATTCCAGGCAGATATTTTTGCATATGAGAGGACACATTGCATCCATGTGTGATTCCTCAAGTTTGGCACAGCGTTGTCACACGTTCTACGGTCTGTAAGCACCTGCCCTTACAGATCACCCAGATATTGCTCTGTGTCATTTTCACAGACTATAAGAAAAGACAGTAAATGCATTAAATGTGGCTTCACAGGATTTTTCCACAGAAAGAGCTGGAAAGCCTTTATAGGTTATTGCAAAAGTCAGAAATAAATCCAGAGGGAATGGGTAAAAAAAAAAAGGAGTGTTTAGAAGAGGCCTTATTGGCTTGAGTCATGAAGCTGGCTCTCTCTGAGTGCTGTGCTGTAAGTTTAGTGGGAAAAGTTTGACAGCAATTTAATTTTCATTGACAAATACTGTCATAATATTGAGGGAAACTGTATCAACAGTAGTGGTCGATGCTCAACCAGTCATATGGACTGGACGAGCTTACCATATGCTTAACTACAAACTTCTCTTGGAAAGCTCCTTTAGAACACTTGACAAGCTTAAGATACTAGTCAGTAATGAGCTTGAACAGAACATGTGAAGTTTTACATTTCGTACAGAAAATGGATTAGTGTTGATGTGTTTCCTGTACAGAAGAGATTTGTATGCTGGTATCTGTGCAGCTACAATGCCTGTGTGTATTTCCATAGCCTGAGGTTCACCCAGTCAAAGGAAATTTAAAAGTGAAAATGAAAAAAAAAAAAAAAAAAAAAAAAAGAAAGCCAAACATAATTTATTTCTTCTGCACGGCATTAAGGTGAGAATATTTTCATTTATGTTACACATAGAGTGTTTGAATTTGCAGTTTCTGGTAGTAATGGGATGCCAAAAACCACAAACCGAGGCAACCCCCCATATTAGCATGATAATTATTACAGCAGGTGATAGGTCCAGGCTTTCATTAATGTGCAGTATTACTACCTTCTCCTTGCAATGAACCTTTTAGTCTGATCACTGCCTTTAGCATTTTTTACTGTGATTTCTGTCTATAATTTCACACAGTCTCTGAGTATCTGAGATGGTGTCTACCTCCCTGATGACAGGATCAGATCAGGTATCCAAAGATGCAAATGCTTTGTCTTGCATCTCAATGTGTTTCAGTTCTGTTTTGTTGCTTTTGGGTGGGTTTTTTTGGGGGGTGGGCAGATTCTGATTGTACCCAAAATTAAGGAATCTTGGTTTAAATATGTCCTGTTTTCCCCCTTTTCCCCCCTCCTCTCCTTGGCACATGGATTTCGGCTCCTACGCATTTTGTCCTTTTTTTTTTCTAATGCATTTTTTCACATTCATAGACATATATATGTCTATATATAAAAAAATGCTTGTATGTATTTAATGTATTTTTGACTGTGGCCAAACACTGTGCCAGGTTAGAGACTCAGTTAGATAATTCAAACAGAAGTCTGACCTGATTCTGTCTTAATTTGCTATGTTTTGTTATCATTGAGCCATTTGTAATTTAGTTACATGTAGAGTAGTTCAGTGATGAGCAAGTTTTAACAATATGGAAGGCATAATGTATGCTCACATGAAAAGCATGTACAGCCTTTCATTGCACTTTGTACTTGGGAATCATTCTCTTTCTTTTCAGTTTTGCTGTGCTTTCCTCCCTGAAAACTAGCTCTCCTCATTAGAAAGAATTAAAAAAATAGCTTTAAAAGTAGGAACAGAAAATAGCAGTTTCTATGCACAGTTCAGCTGTGGCATATTTTTTTAGGGTAAATATTTTGGAAACTGCTTTAATTTCCATGGTTTGCTGTTTTAAAGACAGTCTTGTAGAGCAAAGGTAGAATAAAGCATGGCTTGTATCCCTTTGCCCCTTTGAAAATCACATGTGACTCCTGAATTGGCACTTTTACAGAATAGATGGGGAATCAAGTTCAGTTTTTTTGTTGGCACATTGGTCAAACTTTGTGCTGTCAAGAATAGTAACTACCCTTTATTTTCCAAGCAAAGGGAATGGACAATCCCCTCAATTCTCTCATCACTGTTTTCACCCCACTATTTCACTATTAAATTTTATTCCTTGTCTGAAGCTGGGATTTAGACTGCTTGGCCTCAAATTAGCTGGGTCTAGATGGTACCATCTGCCGAATGCACAACAGCTATTAGGATTCTTAGATTTTTAGCATGTTTTTTTAATGTAGTCATCTGACAAAGAAAAGAAAGCAAAAACGGTGTCCAGCATTATTTATTTTATCAGCCTGGCAAATGAAGTCTATTGGCAGGAGTGCATTCCTTGTAGTAAGTGCCTGAGAGTACGAGTGTTGTGATGGCTTTGAAGCTTGCCGTGAGATCCTGTTTTATTAACAGACACACAAACCCACCTGCCATGGGCTGGAAATGTTAAAAAATCATCACTTGGAGTGAGATGGCCAAACCAGGAGCCTTTGTAATGGTGTGTTGGCCATGGTCTTCTGGCATGGCACATCACTTGCGTGATTTATCTTGGAAATACTCATTATCCCTCAGTACTGCATCCCTTATTGCTATTTTAACAGTAAAGAGGCAAAACCTCTCTAGAGAAATGAGGATGCTGCAGGTGCCTGTGGGTGCCCAGCCCTGCTGCTGTCCATCAGGTCCCTGCTCTCAGCACCCATCCCGCCTGAGCCAAACCTCAGCCCCCACACTGCAGCTTCGCCTTGCTGACACTCCCATTTCATTCAACACTACCCTGATCAACAATGTGGCACAGAAGACAAATTCCCACTATTTTCCTTTGTCCTCCTCTAATGCTGGAGCCGTTTTTTCAAAGAAACCCGCAGGACCTTGCTCTACAATGCTGCCAACCTGGTGTGTCACCACCAGGTTTTTATTCATCCTGCATGAAGAGAAGCATTTATCAGCTGGTTTTGAAGCCTCATTTTGCATTTAAAAGTGCAATAATTGGACTAAAGACAATACAGTTATAAGCTTTTTAAAAAAACCCAAACAGCCAAGTGAAGATGATCTTACATGGGGGGCTAAGTGACTGTGGGAATTTGCTTTTAGATGGAAGGAGTCCAAACACTCTCGTCATGATCTGGGCTGGTTTGGGTGCTTTTCAAGCATTTATTTGCATTGATATGATCAAACACCCAGTTGAGAATGGCTGCTTTAAACTCAACAAAACGAGCTCGGGGATTCACCCAGGGCAAATCCAAAACTGTGTCTGGAGCTTTGTGCCTGGTTTTTAACAAGACCTTTTCTGTGTTCACTTTTCAAATGATGACACCAGACCGGGGGTTGTCGTTCAACAGATTGTTGGTTCTTTTAACAATTTGTTCAATGGAGGAGGAGGAGGAGGAGGGAGTAGAGGCAGCTATATTTGTAACTACTGTTGTTCAGTAGAATAATTGATTTTTCCAGTTTGGCAACCAATCCCCATTTTCTGCTGCTTTACTATTCCCCCCCACCCCTTTCCCCTTCATGTCTTCAACAAAAAGACACTTTTCCTTCCAATTTTTAATAGCAATTTGTAGTCTCAGCTTTCTTGATTGAGGAAACAGGGTCCAAGAAGGAACTTGTGCTTTTCTTGGTGCTGGTCCAAGTGGGGACAGCAGCTTCCTCAAAATCACCCTGCTGTGTGAGCACCCCTGACTTTCTGCACTGTTAACACAGGACTTCTGTGACTCTACAGCCTTGGCAGCTCTTATTCAAGATTTTTTGGGGTTTTTTTTGTTTGTTTTTTTCAGGGCAGTTTTACAGAAGGAAGCAGGGAGGTATTGCACCCTCAGGGCAGATCTTTATGCTGTTTGTCACAGCAGATGCTGTGCCCATGCCTGGCTCTTTGAGCTCTGAGGCTCCATGCTTTGGTGGTACCTGGTTTTGTCACCAGTAGCAGCCTGCCAGTCAGCTGGGAGATGTTCTCTGGGTGCAGGGGAGTATTAATTGTCCTGTACTCTTCAATTATTTTTTTAAGAAAGCTTTTTGCTGAATTCAGGAATTCTTAATTTTTAAATTTTATTATTATTATTTTTATATATGTTTCTCTACCAAGAGGAGCTCTGTAATTCCTGAGGTACATACACCTTCTGGGCTTGCACTGCACAGTGCCTAAGCCCCTTCTTTGGAACCACAATATAAAGGCTGCTCAGCCCCTCACTCGAGGCACCCAGCAGTGTCTTACAGGGTGAATGTAGCCAGCTTCTGCTGAACTTACTCTTATCAGCCTGTTAGCTTTTGGTGTTCAGGCTTAATGTCTCAAGGACTGTTGAGTGCCTTTTTTTTAATTATTAATTTAATAATTATCCCAGCTGGAGGCAGCACTCCATATAATATGTTGGCTAGGATATATATTTTTTAACTTTTTTTTGGAAGTGGAAGGGGTTTCTCCTGACTCTTGCCTTCTAGTCCTGCAGTATCTGGGTGCTGGCCTGGGGTGTGTGGGAGGTTTCTGCCTCTGCTGTAAGAAACTTGTGCATCTATTTGCTGCCAAATTTTTAAAGCCCTTTTAATGTAAACACGTACAAATGTCTCCAAAAAAGGCCTTAAAACTCCAATGCAGAACTGTATTTGCATGTTAAACTTAAGAACATATTTAATATATTACCAGTAATTGATTTAATGCCTAAGTAAGACTAACTATGCATAAATTAGTAAAATACTTGCAAGAGAAGTGCAATAATTGCCTTCGAGTGAATGAAGTAGTTAAGGCTTCTATTTACTAGCTTTGTTAAGCATAAATGTCTAACATTTAGACTTCAGCAATTTCTTCAGCACCAGCCCTTGAACAGTATTCAAAAATATGACTGAATTTTGCAAGTTACTGTAATTTGAGGCTTTTTCCAAAGCTTCTAAAGTCAGACAAAGAAAATTAAAAAGAAAAAAAAGTCCTTTCTTTTCCTCTCTTTTTTGATTATTGCAAATTGGGTATAATAATCTTGGTTAGTTTGAGTATTAGCAAGGTGAACACGCATCATTAACAATAGGATTTTATGAACATTTTTGCAATATTATGTAATATTTTAATTTATGTTGCTTTTTTTTTTTTTTTTTTTCAATTTTACATGTAGTAATTAATTTTGTCTTACTGACAGATGATTCTCAATGACTGATTTTCAAGAAAAAATCCAGACAGGTATTTTAACCTTTTGTTTTCATTCTAGACACCTCACATTCACGGGTCTGGTTGTAATTAAGGGGCTCTGTGCTTGGCTCGGTTGTGAATTAAAGCTCAGTGCTGTTGGTAGGAGTTTCCATAGCTGTAACTTCATGCTGTCCTTTTTCTGGATTGGGGGTGGGAGTGTGGACAGAGATTTTTGCTTTGCTCTGACCAAAATATCCTCATGCCATGCGTTGCCCAACCACCCCCTCCTGTTTTTTGGGTATCCCGTAGAGGAGGGTGTTGGCAGGCAGAGGGATCCCCACCTCTCCTCTCCCCCCTGCAAGAGACTCTGAATCCACCTCGTGTCCCAGCATGAAGTGGGACATTGGTGATGTTTAGGGGCAGAATGGGACAGCTATAATGTGCCTCTCCTGCTAGGAGCAGATGTGACTTTCCAAGAAGCAAGGGAGGGAAGGGCAGATGTGGGGCAGCCAGGCCCCAGCACCTGTAACACAGAGCCCTTGTCCTGCTGCTTGAGTGTGGTGAACTGACTTCTGTCTCCTCCTTCACCCTCCCTTTCCTTGCTATTGATCCCCTCTTAGTCTTCTGATCTGTGTATTTCCAGTATTTATCACACTGTGCTTGCAGAGGGTGACAGTGTCACATCTCTTGGGGCTTCCACTACAAATCACTGCTTTTAAGGCTGTACCCTGCAGGTGTAGCCCTGCAAACACTCCAGAATTAACATGCATTATGAGATAGGCATGAGAGCTGTCCTATGAGTTACAGACAACTGTAGATAGCCAGTCTGTCACTCTCACTGTGGCTGTAGTGTTGCATGTAAATCCCATTTGTTTCCCTGGTAGTTGGAGCAACAGAATTTCTGGCCTCCCATTTCTAGTAACTTCATGCTGGGTTTTTAAGGCAGAACCATCACCAAAAGCATTCCCTTATGGCCCTTTTTTGGGATATATTTTTTATTGGGGAAATCATAACCCTCCCCACCAAAGTAGCTGAAGTGAGCTGGGCATGAGGTCAGACTGCAGAGGCTGCTGGGCAGTGGGGCTTCTCAGCAGCTCAGCTGGGGGGTGGTTCTTTGTGCATCCTCTGGCACCTCTCAGTTACCTGCTTTCCCATGTTTATGTGCATGAAAATGTGCAGATTTGAGCCGGCTGACTTTTTTTTTCCTGGCCCATGATACAAATTAACAGTCTTTATTTTATAATATTTCATTTGAATAGCAGCTCTCATAGTTTTAAAGTACTGAAGGATGAAAAGTCAGGAATGTAATTGCACTGTTTGGCTTTTGTTCTGAGTGAGTCATGGTGTAATATTTTTCCACAGGTTGCTAATGCTGCCCTGGGTTGTGCGTGACATTGACTATCATCTCTGTGTAAAGAAATTCCACTTAAATTCCATTAGTGCCTGCTTTTCCTTAGCTTCAGCTCGTGCCTGCTTGTTATTAGAAGGGGCTGTAACGTGAGGCTGCTTCAGCAGTGGTGTTATCCCTACCTGGGCTTCTAAGGAATACTGGCCTGGTTTGGATTCTAGCTAATGGGGATAATTTTGTCACTTGGCTTTTTGGATGCTCTGTACAGGCCCACTGATAAAGGCAGCCAAAGTTAGGGTATGGTACAGAAAATATTTCCTTGTCCTGTTAAACAGTACTGGAAAGATTTTGCACAATTAGTCACTTTGGAAATTCCAGAAACATCTCTGTTTCTTTTTATGCTGACTTTAGGTTCTAGGCTTAAGATTTCGAGTTTAATTTCTCATTTTTCACCCTGGTTCTTTCTACCCCTTCTGCCTCCACTAAGCAGAGTGGCAAGTGTCGCCTGCCTTTTGTTCTTGCCACTGTGTCACTTGACATTTTTTCTCTATTGAATCATATCCCATCACTTTCCCTGCTCACTAAGAGGCAGGCTGGATTTTTTTATTTATATATTGTCCCTTCATTCAAATTGTCTGCGGCTTCTCCTCCATTTCCTAGCCTGAATAAATTCCATCCCGTTTCTGCATGCTGTTGAAACAGAAGCTGAATGAGCCGAGGTTCTGCAGTGATCTTTGGGGCAGGCCAGCTCTCCCCTTGCACACTCTGCTCTTGCTGTTAGCATGCAGAGCACTGTGCCCTCACATGCTGTCCGGGTCGTGATGCATTATTTAGCTCAGCCTCTCGTCAGAACTTACGGCGTTGTAGCCTGTTAGGGGATCATGTGGCACTACCTTTCAGAGAGCCCACGTAAATCATGGTCATGGATTCCTTTGATTCTTTTTGAGTTTGGTTTTTTGTTGGTTTGGGTTTGTTTTTTTTTTCCCATGGGGAAAATATTTTTTTCAAAATATTCTATTAGTTTTGTTACGTATGAGCTCCCTTTTGTGAATCCATGCTGAATATCTTTAATTAAATCATAACTTTCCCTATTTTGTCCCTGATTAGTGTTTCCAATATCTTTCCCACTGCTGAAATCAGGCTGACTGGTGTTTAATTTCCTTGCTCTTCCCTAGAGCTGCTGTTATATATAGGTGGCACATTAGTCCTCCCGTCCACAGCCACCTCCCCTGCTCCTGAAGATGTTCCACAGATATTTGCTAAAGTATCCCCTTGCTTCTGCCTCCTCCTTCCAGATTCTGGCTGTTATCCCATCTCCAGTATTCTTTTAGATTTTAGCTGCTTGAAGAAGTGCATTTTTACAGCTTCAACTTTTGGATTTGTTAGTCTTTCTTGTCCATGGTAGCTGCTGCATGTGCTGGTGTTTGCAGCCGCCTCGGTGGTGGGTGTCCTGCTGGGTGCCCACGTTGGTTGGTTGGTGCATGTGCAGTGCAGGGTGGCCTCGTGCCACCCTCCCCATGTGCATCCCAGATAAACACAGCAATCCTGCTTGATGTGCTGAGGCCATTGTGCTGTGCCCAGACCACCCTTCCTCTTCGGTCTGAGATCTTCTGCTCTGCTGTTTTGGATTTCCCAAGACAGACATCGCTCCTCTGACCCTTCATGTATTTTTGTCAGGCCCCTGTGTGTATTTTCTGCTGATATGAACTCATCTTTGAATACTTGCCATTTCCGTATGGAGTTGTTTCCTCCGCTCCTTTATTCCATTCAGGGTCTGCTCCTCCTCTCATTGAAGTCAGCTGGGAGTTTTGCCATTGCCTTCCTCGAGAGCAGCAGTGAGCCTGCCATTCACTGACACTTCCAGCATGCTCTCAGAATTAACCCAGCTGAAATTGAACATCGATATTGAGCTTTATGTTTTAGTTGTAAATCCAACTCCAACTCCTTGAATGCTGCTTCTGTTTGAAGAATGGCTACTATGAAGTAGTCCATTAATTTTAATGTAACTCTCCATGGTAAGATTTGGGTCATAACATTTCCACTGTCATGACTGCAAAAACAACATCAATAGAAAACTCAGGTTTTCTGGATGTTTCACCAGATGCCCCAAAATCTGCTTGTCCTTCTTCCCTGTCACAAGGAAACTTGTAGTCATACAAAACTTGCTCAAGTAGTGTTTAAATCTTTGGGGCACAGGAAAAAAAAAATCAGTGAAAACAAGGTTAAGTAGAGGATTTGTGGGTAGGAGGGGTTGGTTTTTAACAGTAGTACGAACACTTTTGCTTTTCCCTTGGCATTAATGCTGAAAGTCACATGCTTCTGTCCCCACAAACCATGGTGGAAGTGAGCCCACAGGACCCGTGATTTCAAGCAGAAAACTGCTGCTCTGTCCTTAGCTCACCCCACTGTGAGGAAGGCTGGTACCACATATGGTATGTAAGCTCACACTCACTTCTCTGAGACCATGGAAACCCGAGCATGATGGAATACATCAGGGATGGAGTGGCAGCCTTGATTGCGAATATTTTTTTGCTAAAGTCAGACACTGAATGTTACTGTAATGACATTTTATGTCTCTCCTTCTATATTCTTGCAGAGAGAGCCACAGGTGTTCCACTGGAATTACTCACACATTTATAGAATTGGACATTCTGTCATTAAATGGACTTAAAACTAAAAAGCCTTTGTCTGCAAAAGGTGGCCAATAGAAAGGGACTTTGGATTATCTGATATCCCATAACTTAATCATATGGCTCTTAAGAGTAGGGCATAAGCAGCTGTGTCTGGCTAATATGCATGCAATATGTGTAAAGTGATATGCTTTAATTCTAAACTTGTTTTTAGCAGGAAGAAAAAAGCGTTTAGATGAGGAACATTAAGATTCAGCATTAACCATTTTTTTCCTCGGGGCAAAATTATTCATCACCTGATATTTATTAAGGCAACATTTTTATTTTATTGCTCTGTACTGTAAAGAGTCTTTCCAAACATTCTCAAAGTTGTGCAGGGAAGTTTTATAGGCAGACTTGCAGGCTGCATTTAAAGTGGTTTTCAAAATTTGAGAAAGATAGATATTTTCCTTTTCCTAAATAGCAATGTTGTCAAACCTCATACTGGAAGTAACAGAGATAAGCAGTCATTTAATTTATTATTTAATTTTAATTTTTTTTATCCATCCTCCCACATTATATAAACTTGATTTCTGTATTGTAGCCTTAATTGTTAGTTTGTGTTGGTTTAATCTCTCTTATTTAAGTATGTTTGCTTTAATAATATTTAAAAAAACTAAGACAAAGAAACTGTAGATTAGAGACTTTATTTTCAGGGTAAAATGATACGGATAAGTGAGCGTCAACTGACCAGAAATTATTTGCTTCTGTCTGTTAGACACGTAATGGAGTCATTTAACTAGTCAAATTAGGAGCTGTAGAAATGCACCATGCTTCATTACTGAGTTCGAATGGGCACCATTTTACATTTACGTCAAAAATTATCTCATAGCAAATTAATGTTTTCATTGTGTGGGGAAGCGGGAGCTGTGCAGTATCAGCACCACCTAGAGGATGCGACACAGATGGCTTGGAGATGCTGGCCGCAGAAAAAACGAACAGATTACCTCCAAAAAGCAAAGCACTTCCAACAGGCTGCTAATCTGCCTTCCCCAGTTCAGCCCAGAAAGTTTTGCTGCCTCGTTCTCTCAGGCTATGCCTGTCCCCATCAGCTCACCCAAAGCTGTGTTTATGGCACAGGTTGGGGAGAGTCTTCTGTAAAATCCTTCAATGTTGATACCACAGGTCGTATATTTTTAATGCAAAGAGATGTTGTTAGAAGTCAGAATATCACTTGAAAAATTCAGAGGATGTGGGAAAACAGTAAGAATTTCCAGGTGAGGTTACAGAGGCTCACTCATCCTTGAAATTTCCTGAAAAGCAAAAAAAAAGTTAAAAGGAAGTTATTTAAGAAATTGCATACTTTGACTAATGGAAACAGCTAGTGACTTCAGGTGTAGAAAAAGAAACAATGAGGGCAGAGTTTCAGCTTGAGAAAATTGTGGCAGTGGATAAGCACCATGCAGGGACTGAACAAGGTAACCCAGAGAATTAGCACCAATAAAAACTGGAAAGTGAGAACTGTGATCTGTTTAAAGCACAGAATGGTTTTGGGTGGCTCAAGGTGTGCTTTCCCAGAGGGGTAGTTGTCACACAGGAGGAAATATCAAACCTAAAAATAAACTCTCACTTCTCTGTGGGCAGATGCTCCCAGGTGGGACCATGGCAGCTCTTCCAGCAGGGCCAGGGCACTCCTGGCACCAGACAGCCAGAGGAGAGGCAAGGCAGGAAATTCTCATGCCTAAGTGTTTTGTGGTGAAAGACTGCAGAGGCTCAGTGCCTCTGGCAGGGGGTTTAGTGTTTCAATACAACTCCTGGAATTCTGGAAGGGGACAAAGAGTTGGCAGTGGTCAGTGAGTCCTGCCTGTGTCCTGCCCCAGCAGGGGCTGCTCTGTGTCTGTCAGGGCTCCCACCAACCATGGACACCCAGGGCAGGAGCCAGGACATGCCCTCATCACCCAGCCTTCACCAGGCTTCTCTCTACCTGAGCCAAAAGGTGTTCCCCAGCAATTCCTGCTAGGAAAGGGTCTTCTTGCACAGGGGAACACAGAGAATGCTGAGCAGAAATTTGCAGGATTTGAGCCTCAGCTATGATTTGCATTAAAGATATGTTGTAAATTGACCAGAATATCTAAACATGTTTTCCAGTCCTATTAAATGTTTTGCATGCAGAATTGTATAATTCTCCATATTAATATTCTTAGAAGATGTTTCCAGAACAAAACAAAAACATCCACAAAGTACTTTGACACAAAGAACAGGAGCTAGAGACAAAGATGAGCTGAGAGGGCGAAATAGACCAGAATTCATTTAGTATTACATTTATCTCTGGTGCAAATGATCACTCATTAATTAAAATGTTGCTGCCCATTGGAGTTTGAAGACGAAAATTCTTCATAATTGTTTAAAGTAGGTAATTTTTTTGTTATTTTTCATATTTCAATGAGTTGCTCTTCAGAATTCTTTGAAAAATCAAACAATTGCCTGTGATATTATTTCATGGCTAAGAATAGTGTCTTAAACATGCACTGAGCTATAAGTTCAAGAATCTGCCAGGGACTTTAGGGCCATGGTTATGATAATGCCAAATTGGTAGATGACAATCCAGGTCTGTGAGCAAGTTTTCTTTTGTCCTAGAAAAAGCTTTCTTCTTATTTTTCTAAATGGCTGAAGCTCCTTGTGGAAAAGGATTTCTTTGAAACAACACAGAAAAAAGTTAAGAGTCTTGTTTACAAGTACCCAGGTTGGTTTTTGTTGGTTTTTTGGGTTTGTTTTGGGTTTTTTTTTTTTTTTTTTTGTTTTTTTGTTTTTTTTTTTTTTTGACTGTGGTGGCACTTTACCTGTTCTCATGAATCTTGTCTGCTGAGATAGTTCAGCCTTCATGTTATGTTTACCAAGGCCAGACTAGAGGATCAAATAATTTATATCCATTCCTGTTGGGTTTTATGTAATAACTTTGGAACTCATATAAAGTAATGATCCACAAACTCTTTTAATGTTCATTATAAAATATGAAATATTTCTCAGAACCATTGCAATTATGTGACCAGACATAACTGTTTCACACATGAGTAAATACAGGGAGGTTTAACATAACTTTATTATCTTCCTGTCTTTTCTTCTCATTGATGTGATAATACTGTTTTAATATTTTTCTAAAGAAAAGTTAAGTAATTTCAGAATCTCTATTGAGGCCTAGTTTATTGGTTTTTGTAATAGAGTACTCAAGAATAATTGTATTTATGATTAGACTGATAGAAGTAAATGTTGTTGTGCTGAATAGGGGTAAAATACCCTGAAAGCTTTATATTATTATACAAATATACACGCATACATCAGTAAAAAGAAATTATTAATATCTGTCTGTCTGTCTATGCACTTATTTTATGCTCATCACAGTATCAGTGCACCTCCTCTGGAGACTTTCAGGGGTTTAGCAGTTATTAAAATGTCAGGAGATATAGGATGGCAAAACTCATTAAGGCTACATTAAAAAAACACATGCCTTGCCTGATACTCAGAGCTAACCTTTAATTTCCCCCTCCTCTCCTGATTTTCTTGGATTTAGACCAGACATAAAGTGGGTCCTGCCACAACCTAAACTCTGCTGAAGCTGATCAGTGCTTGTTAAGCCTGGCTTGGGACTTTGTGGACTTTTCCAGGTTTCCTGCCCTGTTCAGGGTAAGAGAGGCCTCTGAACTTTGTAGCAGGCAGCCCTAAAACCTTTCCCATCTCCTCTTGCACGTGGTGCCTTCACAGGAGGATGGGCTCAAGCCTAACTCTGAGGCCCTGCCTGTGCCTCTGAGTTGGTTACAGCATTTGGGGCTCACACAAGGTGGAATGAGCCCCCTTAGAATAACAGCACAGAGGGAAGTCCCAGGAGAAGGATGGGCCCCTTCCCTTCCTTGAGGAGCAGGAGGAGGGTGAACATGTGCATTCAAACTAGAAAATAAAACATTTTTGTCTACCAACTCTAGCTGGTAACATAAATAACAGAATTTTGATCTCCAGCAGAATGGTGCTGTACAAATAGAATCAGAAAAATGATTCTTTGGCCCAAAGAGCACAACCTAATCAAGAACTCACTTAAAAATGTGAACTGTTTTCCCCTGTTCTCCTCTTGTCTGCCTGATGTCTTTCCCCCTGCAGACTGGTGGAGGTGGGTGCTGTGGGTTTGTCACTGCTCTGTGCCACGCTGAGGGACAGCAGCTGTGCCAGAACAGCCCCAGGGGTGACAGGAGCCTGCTTGGTGACCAGGGACAGGACACAAAGGGCATCTGCAGCAGGGCTCAGGCTGCCTTGGTGAAGCTGAGACACACTGACAGACCCTGGGCACTTTTTTTTCCTATTTTGCCTATCTCTGACCCCAAAAAATGGTGTGATGTGGTGCTGTGGAGAGGGGCTTCACAACAACTCCATGGACTTCCAGGCACTCAAAGGTTTAATCTCTTCAGCCCCACTGTCCTGCTTGCTTCTTACTAGAGGTTTTGTGCAGGGCAGGGGTCATTTCCATGCATTAAAAAAAGTGAATTTAGAAATGTTATTTTCAGGAGTTGGGGATAACCTGAAAAATTCTAAGTGTGGAAGCAATGAATCTGTTATACCCTGTCATCCTAAATGAGAGAGAGGAATTATTTCAGAGAGTCCCTCTGTTACATGTAGTGCTTGTAGGACATTCTGTTCTCCCTACTTTTACATTAAAATGTCTTGGTTTGTCATTATGAAGTGCTGGTGTGTATTGAAAAATGAGTCCAGTTGTATTTAGCAGTAGCAAAATATGATATAACTAATGATACAATGAGAGGTATAAAGTATGCACAAGATGCAATAGACCTGGAAGGATACTGGCTCTCCATTTCTATATCTGAGTTTAACTTTGTAATATTTTAAATATTAAATAGTTTTGTGGTGGAAAATTTTCTTATAAAATTTTTTAAGTTTTGAAATTCAAGGGTTGTATCCATTTTTAGTAATTTAGGCATTTTTAGTCCATCCAAATTAGTAAACTTGATTATTTTTTAAGATTTTGGTTTGGCCAGACAGAGTTACTGTAGTTGATTTATTTGACACTGGAAACTAAATTTTTACTTGTCTTTGGAAAGTATGAAAAAAGTCAAAATCAGATTGTGAAAGATTTTACTTTGCACATAGAAGAATACAGGTCTAGATAGGATAAAGCTCGACATTCAAGGAGTCAGGAGGGAGATCTGAAGACAAAGGTTTAGACAAACACCCAGGCCTTTCTGCTCCAGAGTTCAAAGCACAGAGAGGGAGAGCCATAAGGGAAAGGGACTTTTGAACTTGTGCTCTGTGCTGGATGTTCACCCTCAGTTTCATGCCACTGTTTTCTGCAGAGGAGCACATGATTTACTTCACCAGGGATGGAAATTTTCACTCTGGGCCCTTGACCTGAGGATGCATATTCAGATTCATGAAAAAACTGTTGATGAGTTTCAGCATGTTAAGGCCAAGTATGCATTACAAAATTCCTACCCTGAGCTGATGCTGCAGGTTTGGGTAGCAGTTGTACACATTGGATGTGTTTACATGCATTCTTCACAAACAAATTAAATCTGTGTTTTAAGACAGGTTTCACTTCACTTTGGAACTGCTAAACACCAAAAATTCAGGACATACTTTGATTAATTCAACAATCAGGTAATTTTTTGGAACATGGAACAAGTCAATTGTATTTTAAATTTGTCTCTAATGCTAAATAGATTTATCATGAGCATTACATGTGCACCTTTAGCATATGATCAGAGATGTCTTAGTTTATTATAGCATTTTCCTTGTGATATTATGAGCTAGAAAACCTACCTTCAGTCTTGTCAGCATAAAAACTGCTCAGCAGGAGGTGAAGCACATGAAGCAGTTTCCAGACCTCTTAACATACACAATTCATGCAACTGAAAAGCTTTTGATAGCTTCTTTTTTTTTTCTTTTTTTTTAAACCTTGGATGCCTAATGGTTGACTTTTTGTTGTTATCTTGAGACACTGAAATGTTCTTTTTCTGGAGAAAGAATCCTTCATTATCTCCCATCCCCAAAGAAAGTTAAATCAGGCCTTTCTGGTTTATTAGGTATTGGGCAAGAGATTACATCAGAGGTGAGAGGGCTCTGTGTAGTTAAGAGCAGGGTGTGATGAGATCACATAGGCTGAGATTTCAGCTAACATTAGCCATGCTCCTGCCCCCTAAATCAGTGGTGCCCAGGTAGCTGGTACCACTTACACCCAGATACCTGCTTCTCTGCCATGGTGGTTTGGAGGAAGAGCACTGAAGTTCAGAGCACGTGGCCTCAAGGCAGCCTTCCCACCTGCTGATGGTGTGTGTGTCAGAGTAGGTGCAGGGGCTGTGACTCCTGGAAGGGAGCAATAAGCAGTCTTCTTATTTACTTTCTTTCTCTCTTTTTTTTTTTTTTTTTTTTTCCCTCTGTCCCCTTTGACTGAGACAGGAGGAAGGAGAAGGAGGGATTTCCTCACCTTTGCAGTCAGTCAGTGTTAACACCCTGCCTTCCTGGGTGAGCTCCCAACCTCCCCCATTCTCCTGCTTTGTCCTTCCCCTCCGGCCCAAACACTCTCACAAAAGGGTGCTGCTGTTTCCAGGCATTTGCTCAAGGGTTTGTCTCCACCTCAGCCTTTCCTTATGCTGCCAGCAAAGGGAGAATCCCTTTCAAGGGACAGCAGGAGCTAATTGCCCCCTCGACCCCTGCTCCCTGTTCCCCACCTCTACTAATAGGACTCAGCTGTCACTTCCCTGAACCTGAATGCAAGAGCCAGCAGCTGATCCTGGGATGATTTATCAGGAGAGCCCCACATTTCTACATGGCTTTTCAAGTATGCCACCATATTTCAGGATCACTGAAAAGGGCAAGTAGGTCCAATGACCTCCTTAGGTGAGACCAGTGGCTATGAATAACATCGGAGCGGTGATGAACGTGCCATGACCTGTAAAATGCAGGGAGTTTGTCTCTCTGCTTTTTTTTTTGTGATTTTTTTTTTTTTTTTAAATTGGTGCTGATTTTTTTTAAACGTTCCATAGACTTCCATAAAGTCTGGAAAATATTGGAGGGTATTTAAGTAAAATTAGGCACGAAAGTTTGCGACCTGCTTCAGAAATGATGTAGATAATGTTAGTGTTGTGATGTCCCCCAGGACTTAGCTTATAATGTTATCTTTGGTGATACTCAAAAGAAAGCTAATTTATGGCCTTTCAAATCAGGACTAATTAATATAAAAAGTTCTTATTTTATGTGATAAATTCCGTTGTAAAGAATTTTAATGATGTGTCTTTCTGAATAATTCTCTCCGTAGTGTAGGATGTGAATATGGAACATTTTTTAAAAAAGCACAGAATTTTTTGGTAAATTTGAAGCCTTGAACATAACTATAGAATATTGGCTACCTTTATTGAAGCCTATTGCTCACAGCAATCCTTCATCTGTTGGCATTATCCCACGTATGAGATCTGAACTCTGCTGTCCTTGTGCTCAGCGTTCCCCCAGGACGGATGCACGTGGAGTTGTTGTCAGTGCCCCTGAGTGCACACCTGGCACGCTCTTGTCCCTTGGGATTCAAAGGATGTCACTCCCAGGGAGTGGCAGAGCAGTGGCACCTCTGCCCTCCCTGCCATGTGGCTTTGTCACCTCGTTAGGAAGCCCAGCAGAAAGCACATCACCCCTGAGATGCTGTGCAGAGCAGTGTGCAGGGAGGGTTTGCTCGTGCCTGGTGTCCATGCTGTGTTTTGAAAGCTTGTGATAAAAAATAATATCCTTGTAAGGCCATGTTCTGTTCTCAGCCACACCTGTGAAAATCCACAGTAACTTCACAGGCCTTGGAGGATCTAACTCTGCCTCTCTTGGACTGCAGTAGGGTGGAAGACAAGAAGAACGAAGCATTTAGTGATGAATTTCAGCCCAGAAGTGTGAATTTAAAGTCAAGGAGCAGAGTTGATGAGATTTTAGTGCTCTGACATTCTGTCCCGTGTCAGGCACTGCTGCCCTTAGGTGGAGGAGAGGGAAGGGAGAATCCAGCAGAGGTACTTGAAGCTTGCACTGACCTAGTTGTAAGCTCACTTTCTTGGGAAAGATAATTCCTACAAGTTTTTGGGCATATTGAGGGTGTAGCAGGTACTTACACTAAGAAAAGGAAAGTGTGAATTTTTCTTTTTCAGTCTTCCCTGTGACTCACTCAAGTTATCTCCCCTGAAACACATCCCTTTCTGGACCTTTATAATTACAGGACAGTCACCAAAATAAAGGACCAATTAAAGGACAGTCACCAAAATAAAATTTTAATGGTCAATGAGAATGTGAAATTATGTTCTTCATCCTTATCACTGCATGCTGTAATCTGAGGCACCAATCAAAAATATCTGAAATTCTGCCTCAGCAATGTAGTGCCTTTTTTTATTGTTCACCATGCATAGAATTGCCATCAAGTTTTGAAGTTAATCCAGAGTTCTAGCCTCAGAGATAGGAGGCTTTGTGTCTGTGGCCACTTAAGCAGTGTTTTGTGGTAGCTAACCTAATGTTTGGAGGGGAATGCAGGAAAGAGTGGAAAGCCTTCACATCTAGCAGTGAGGTTTCTGTAATTTATTTGACCATCTCAAGAGAAATGGAACATATTTTAATGAATCTTACCCAGCCTTATTTAGCTCCTCAGTCACCAGAAGATGGGTCTTTTGTAGGTGTTTGTATGAATCTGCAAATAATGTGTTTGCACAGTGTGTGACACAACAGTGTTCTCCTCCTTACTGAGAATATGGGTGCTATTGCTGAATAAATTTTTAATAATGTTAATACTGCTAAAGAGTTAACAGTGTTCTGTGCAGACAGCTCTGAAGGCCCAATTCTATCTGATTTATTATTTAGTCAACTCTAAAATACCCCAGAGATCCCAAAGATCCTCTTGGCTGTTGCTGTAGGGGTGGGACTTTTATGAATGTGTTTGTACTTTGATAAGACATAGTACTTTGTTAAAACATGCAAACAGCACATTTTGCCCTTTTTTTTTTTTTTTTTTTTTTTTTTTTCCCAAGTGCCATCTTTTCTCTTAACTGTTGTTAAGTTCAGAGTTTATCAGCACGGTTAGTATTGGCTAACCTTTATTGCTACAAATGTTTCATGTTCCCTCTCCATAACTGCCACCTGGAGACAATCTGAATATTTTAGCAAGGTATTTATCAGGCTGAAATCTGCACTGAAATTGGCTGAATTGGTAGGAATGGATTTCTTGGCTAACTTTTGACAGTCCCATGGTGAAAAAAACACATCTATTGATTCTCACCGGGGACTATATTGTTAAAACACATAAATGTAAAAATTGACTTAGGAAATAAAAAATAAATGATAGCTATAAATCAGGGAGCTGATAAACAAATAAATATCTATCACCATTATATCTCGGTATTTCCCAAAGATATCTGAAGAGCACTTAATTGTAACTGAGTAATCAATTAGTCAATTAACCTTCTTCTCATTGAATATATATTTGATATAACTTTTTGAAGCTTGGGTTCTAAAAGGTTTATATTGATTGCAGGATTCAAGGCCATATGTTTCAGTTATTGGATTTGTGTAGTCAAAATTGACATCCTAAGTTCACTAGAATATGTAAATATTTGACTGTAATGAGTTTCCAAGACTGTTGGAGGGATGCAGTTAGTTTTCATTACTTTTTAAAACTCCAATCTTTTGTGATTATGAAGTTCACCTTAGCAGAACACGTGTAATTTAAATACATTTCTTATTCTGAAGATGCAAGTTTATTTTATGGTCTGGCTCTGAGCTTTAACAAATTCACTTTTTGCACTGCTTTGGATGGAGTTGACTGGGAAACATTTCTGTGTTTTGTCAGAAAATGATGCAAAATGTGGGAATTCAGATGAAAGTGTTTGATGAGAGCAGTTTTTGATTTTATTGCAGTACTGTGGACACAGGGTGCTGTGCCAGTGGAAGGCTGTCCTTAGCAGGGTCAGGGTGTGACCACTGCCCACCTTTATGGAGAATCCAGACATGTTCACACTGAATTTCTAAATGAACCCATTCCTTCCCAGCTATCCTGGGAGTCTGCCAGGTGCCATCCTGCAGCTGAGCTTCTGAGGCTGTCTCTGTAGGTGTCTGCATGGCCACCTGAGGATGTGTCATGCAAATGGGACTCTCCCTTTCCATGGACAGTGTTGAAAATGCAGCTATTGCTGGCACACTCTGCACAAATGAGTTGTAGCTTAAACTGAAGCCTCTGGTTTCAACAGTTGCCCAGCTCTAGCAGTTTAGCACAGCAGTAAGGGGCAGCAAAATTCTCCTTTTACTGTTTACAAGGTCAGAATAGGATAATGGAATGTGGGGAATTTAACCCTCCATTCCCATGAGGGGCACCTGATTTGGAGCCCAAGGTACAAACCAGGGTAGAAATGGTTTATTCTTTTATTTTAAACACCACCTTTCCTCCCAGAGCTAAGCTCTGATGCTTTTGGGTTAACTTCCATTAAGGGCCACAACTGGCTGCCTTGCACAAGCAAGCTGAGCTCCTGTCTGCAGGGCTGGGTTTCATTCACCATTAGCCTCCAAACCAAAGGCAAGAGGAAAACACCAGCAGAATTATTGATAGGTTGGGAAATAGTAGTTTATTTATTCCTTTATTTCAATGTGTTTTATTGTGCATTTCTTAAGTACTACTTATTAAAATTCTGATTGGATCAAGTAGGAAGAAATAGCTGTACAAAGAAAATTCATGTATTAAATGATCTTAGATGGTCATCAGATTCTCAAGGTGCAAGGACCTGTCTGTTAAGGACAGAATTTACTGTGTCTCTTCACTTTGGCTGTTTTTGTGCAGACAGTTTGATGGGTGAGCTTATGAGAGATGTACTGTTAAGTATTGATGATTTACAAAGATGCAAAAGCCCTGCAGCGATGTGGAACTTTGCTAAATTCTTCTAGTGGTGTCTGGCTACATCAAAAGGAAAGTGCTAGAATGGGTTAATAATAATCCTACTGTCTTCAAAATTTGTTTGATATAGCAGTGCACAAAAATATTCGTTTCTGGCAACTCTCCTGACAACCTTTTGATATTTAGATTTTTTGTGTGTGCGCTTCAGTGTGTAATAGATTAACTTGGCTCTGCGGAAAAGGTCTTTATAGAATCCTTAACTGTTGCACTCATTATTGAATAAACAGCGCTTCCTTCATGGGGAAAAAAACCCTCAGAAACCTGCAGATTTTTCCCCTCTTAAAAATACATTCATAATCTAGATATTAGCAAACAGTATTATTTTTTTTTTTTTTTTTGCTTTGTGAAAAATATCATAAACCGTCTCGGTTTGACCTTGTTAATGCAGGACCACTTTAGTAATCTGTGCCTAATGATTTTTTACATTAAACCACAGCTTGTGTTGGACCCTTGTGTGTCACAGTAATTTAAGAACAGTCATTTTGCACATTCCGATCCCATTATGTTACATTGTTACTGAATAAAGACTGGTATTATGTTGCTCCTATAAAGGGCAGAAGTGGCCTGAATTTTATCTGCTGAACGAATCAATCTGGATTATGTCAGCTGAAAAGAATTGTGAACTGCAGTCTCCAGCAGATGGGGAGATTTTAAAAATGTATCTGTTTGGTTGTGAATACATTAGCTAAGATAATACCTTGTGGTGACTGAAAAGTAGTTTTTCTCTCTTTTTTTCAATGAAGACTGTACCAATTATCATTTCAACATAAAGTATTAGGAGATCAATTGGGAACTGAATGCCATTTCCTAATGTTAATACAGTGTTTTATTTAAGCTGCCTTGACAGGCTGTCTAGGCTGTGGGAAAAAGACTGAGCAAATAATGAGTAAAGGGTTTAGAAAAAAGACAGAGGGTGGAGCTTGGCAAACGATGTGAGCTATTCATCAACAACTCAACAAGGATGATGGAAATAATAAGTACTCCTTAAAGAAAAGGGGAAAGGATTTTTTTTAAAGAAACAGTTTCCTTTAAAAAAAATATTTAACTCTAACTTTGTATTACTTTCTGATTAGCTGATTTTAAACTTCCTGAAATCAGCAAAAAGCTTTCCTTTGAAATGGATAGTCCATGTTCAAACAGCGCATTCTTTAGCAATCAGTTAAAAAAAAGAAACAGTGTCTAATTTCCTGTTCATTCGTGCAAATTTCTTACCATGTGGCATTGTCATTTAATATCTAAAGTACATTAATGCATTTCTATAATGCCAAAACCCTCAGACAAATCCCCTGTGTGAAATAATTTGTGTGAACTTTGAACTAACCATGAATAAAATCAAGATCTTATTATGTCCTTTATTTATATGGCACAGAAAAGCTTTGAAACTTAATACTAGCACCAACACGATATGCACATTCACTGTGATGCTTTAAAAAAGGAAGAAAAAAGTCATTCAACTTTCCTGCATTTTTTTGGGCTTTGCCCACTATTCAGACACCATTACGTTACTTCTGAAAATATTTGTCTTAGAAATCAATAGGCTATTCTAATATTATTGTGTTCTGAGTTGCTAAAATTTCCATTCAGGAGATATAATTCCACCATCTGTAAAGTTCTAGATTTTATAATACTTATAAGCTGTTTTAATCTATTTTTACTGCCATGTTCTGTCCTGAAATGTCAGAGAGTGCAGACTGGGTCTCGAAATTAACATGACAGTTAAGAAACTTGGCAAGGTTTTACAGCAGATTGTGACATTAACAAAGTACAAAGGAGAATGGGGAAATTAACGTTAATGTATGCTTGCAGACACTATAAAAATCTATATGTCCACGATCAGGGAACTAAAAATAGGGATGTTTTTTATGTTGATGCCATTAAATACAGAGCTTTACTGTGAAAAGAAATTTCCATATGAAAAGCAACTTACTAAAAAGTAACGCTGTAATCCCTCCTCTGGACTGAACAACAGGTTTATGTATCCTAGGTCAAGTAGGCATATGGCTGGTTTTTGGGTTTTGATTTTGTTTTAGGCTTTTTCTGGAGTCTATGGTGAAACTGATTTGAAAGCACTGTTTTTAAACAGCTGCAAAAGATACAGTAAGATAGATGTCCTGATAAATGGGAGCAGTTATTAAAATTCACAGATTTCTCAGCAAATCATCTAAAGTCTGTCCTCTTTCACAGAGAGCAGATGAAGTAAGTGTGTGTGGTGAACCCTACATCAGGTCTTGCACCCCCTGAGAATGCCCAATGCCCTCCCTTGCTGTCACCATAGTGTCACCCCAGTGTGCCAACTCCCAGCCCATCAGCACTGGCCTGGCTCAGCCAGGATCAGGCTTCTCTGAATGCATTTTTCTTTAATCAGCTGGAGTTCCAGGACATGGCACAAAAAACTTGTCATAATACCCAGGGGAACACAGTGGCTTTTGCACTGGGGATGGGAAGCTCTCACTGCTGGGTAAATCAGCAAAAGCTACAGGGAATAACACAACCTTCTGAGTAAATATGGGCTTCAGCTTGTCTTTAGCTTTCTCTCTGAGCTTTTAAGTTGTAAGTTCAGCCTTGATCCTGCAGGGCCAGGGCCTGAGGCTTTGCAGGCTCCTGCAGCTCGGCACCCACAGCACCTAACCCAGATAGCAGAGAGAAAACCAGCTTATTCATCACCACTGACACTGTGCCATTGCTGTGTCTGACCCTGAGCATGGCACAGGAAGACACAGCTCTGTTTGCTGCCTTGGGGTGGGTGGATATGGGGGTGAGCTGTCCATAGAGGGTGGATATGGGGGTGAGCTGTCCATGGAGGGTGGATATGGGGGTGAGCTGTCCATGGAGGGTGGGCATGGGGGTGAGCTGTCCGTGGAGGGAGGATATGGGGGTGAGCTGTCCATGGAGGGTGGGCATGGGGGTGAGCTGCCTGGGAAGGGTGGATATGGGGGTGAGCTGTCCATGGAGGGTGGATATGGGGGTGAGATGTTGATGGAGGTTGGCTGTGGGGGTGAGCTGCCTGGGGAGGGTGGGTATGGGGGTGAGCTGCCTATGGCTGAGTGTACCTGTGCCAAACACAGATCTGGGCTGAATCTTCTTTTTCCCTTGACAAGTGGCAGAAGCTGACGTCTAGCTCTGCTGGCGCAGATTTGGAGCACACCCTGGCTTCGTGCAGGTATTACCCAGGGGTTCAGCAGGCTGGGGAAAGCCCCCACGTTTGTTTACCCCTGCCCCTCTTTGGGGCACTCCGGGTGACAGCCTTTTAGCAGAGCGATGCGCAGAGAGCGCGGGCCGGCACGGCTGAGCGGCAGAGCGCTGGCCAGTGGAGGCACGGCCATTTCTCACCCCGTGTCACTCTCCAGAAGCCCTGGGATGTTGAAAGCCCAAAGCAAACAGTGCCTGCATTCCCTCACAGAGCCCGTGTGCCTCGGGCACGCACTGGAGGCGGCGGGCGCAGGTGCCAGCGGCAGGGACGGGGCGGCGTTCCCTGGTGTGCCGCGAGCAGCCTGATGCAATGCGAGCATTAATCTCCCGGCTACAAAGGAACAGCATGGATCCATCTGTTACTTTCTTTGCTCTTAATCAAGTTGGGGAGGGAGCAAAAGTTCATGTAGCAAATGTGGGCATGCACTCGACTGGGACCTGAGCCGTGAAGCTGAGATCAGATTTAGAGGCAAGAGGATTTTTACAGGTCTGTGGATCCGGGGTTCCCTGTCATTGTGGATCTCTTCTTTCACCAAATTTGGAAGTGGGGATTGAATTTGGGGATGTGGTATTGGCCCGCTCAGCTTTCTAACCGACAATGCTGAGTGCAGACTGCTGTCCCTATTATGACTGTGCTAACAATTGACTTTTTGGTTTGGCTGTCTAGCAGAAAAAAAAGAAAGAAAAAAATCAATCCCAACCAAAAAGTACTTATTTTTCTAGTTTGCTTAATAGTATGAAGCATAGAGAGTGCTGTGCTTTGTGTGAAATGAGGCAATTTTAGGGAGGGGGGGGAATAAGGAAAAAAGCAAAGCACAAAAGCTGTGCAGGGCCAGACTGTCAGAAGAGCAGAAAAGGAGATGACAGCCCTTTTATCTGCTGCTTGAGCAGTTAGAAAACTTATCCAGGATGTAGGAGGCCTGGTCTGAGCTTGCTGCTCTGCTGAGAAGAGAGTAACCCACATCTTGGCTATGTATTCCCACCAATTCACTGAAAGAAGAATCTCTCTGTGTTGCCTTTGCTCACTCTACCACTCATCCCTAATGGATGCAGCATTTGATTCCCTTCTTCTTTGAAGCAGCCTCTTCTTAAAAAAATCTCCTTGCAAAACATTGCTTTCCAGAAGGAATTAATACTACTCTGGGCAAGAGGTGCCCCAGTCACAGCCATGACCATGGTGGGGCCTCCTGTTAGTGAGGTCACTTTTCATTAAACCTAATTTTGCCTGTTTCTAGTGAACAGAGTTTTGCAAAGAAGATGAGGCAAAAGAGGTTAATTTTTTGAGAGCAAAAGTATTTCTAGATTGTTTGTATTTAAAGCTATTTTCTCAAGCTCTTAGGATATCTGTGTGCAGATAGGTTATCCTGCAACCACATTATCTCAAGAGACATAATTACATGTTTATATGCCAGATTGGGTGTCCAGTTGTGGGTGGAAGCAGGTGTTGTAAGGTGCTTTACAGATATCATAGTTCTGTTTTCCTTTCTTGGTGACACTTTGCTGTTTTTACTCAAAATGAAAGTGATGTGACAGGAGTTGGTTTGGGTGTCCAGTTGTAGGTGGAAGCAGCACTTTCACTGTGTCCTAGCTGGTTCTCTCTCTGCTGTCAGCTCAGTGCCCCCTGCCACACCCCGTGCCAGTCCAGCTTTACCAAAGAGCACTGAGCACTTGTTTGTGGATGAGCTCTGGCAGGGTTGGTGGCATGGGGACACAGAGCATGTCCAAGGTGTGCTCTTGGCAGCCAGGAAGGTCAAACAGTCTCTGCCTGCAATCACGTGTGTGCCAGACAATGCCTGGAGCACAAACCCCATGGGAGGGAGCTGGGGGTGTTTGGCCTGGAGAGGGATCCTACCACTCTCTAAAACAACCTGAAAGGAGGTGGTAGCCAGATGGGGTTGGCCTCTTTTCCCAACAACTGGAGATAGGACAACGGGGCATAGTCCAAGGGAGGTCTAGGCTAGGCATAGCAAGGTTTGCCTTGGAATGGGCTGCCCAGGGAGGTGGGGGAATCACTGCCCCTGCAGGTGTTTGAGGACTGGATGTGGCACTCGTGGCCATGGTCTGGTTGACAGGGTGGTGTTCAGTCACAGGATGGACTCGATGATCTGTAGCTCCCAAATGCTACAGGTACAACACACCTCAGAGCTGCTCCCTGCTGGCACTCTTGTCCCACCAGGTTCTCTACTAGAGTGGACAGCAATTCAGTTGGGCTGGCTGAAAAATTAGGAGCTACTTCTGTGAGGTGTTTCCCCAAAACTTAAACTGTTTTCCTTTTCAATGACCAGCTTTTCCTCCTGCTGTTCAGATTCCTTACTGAGGGAGATGTCCTGTTTTGTGACACTCTGTATGTTCAGGACTTGTCTACACAAACATCCAGCAAATCTGGGCAGCTTTGCTCAGCTCTGACTTTTTGAATCCACATTTGAAGAAGCACTTCACTCGTGACCCTTTGTGGAGCTGCACCCTTATTCAGAGCAGGGCTGTAGTAGGCAAGAGAAGAATGACATAAAAGCATTTGGCTGTGGTGATCATCTAGGCATCAGTGGCAGATATTATCTATTAATTCAGCCTCCATTTTTTTGGTTCCATGAGTTCCATGACTCACCCACAGCTGGCATCCTACTGCTAAATGTGGACCTGTAGTATTTGGCCCTGCAATGACCTAAGGGCCACTCTTTCACTGGACATTTAGGCCTGTGGCATTGCTTGCAAGCTTCACATCTCCTCCTCTCAAGGGCTTGCAAATAAAACACTGAGTGAGGGTACCTTCAGCTTTAACACAGGAACAGTTAGCCCAAGAAATATATAAATACTGGATGTTGTTTTTCTGTAATGAAATGATATGGAAAAACGTGACCATATTTCATACTGGTGGATACAACTGATTGAAGGCTATCTGCAGTCTCCTGTCTATCAGAGGAAATCTCGTGAATACACCTCTGGGTTTTGCATAGGTCCCTGAAATTTGAAGTGGGAAGAACACAATTGGTTGAGAAGTTTCCTTCCCCTTTGTTAGCTGAGGATTGAAAACTTCTTGCCTGGCATATTCATGTGCTTCCCTGCCCTGTGGTTGCAGAGACATTGTGAGTCTGTGGGAATGTTTCATCCTTTGTCTTTCCAAACAAATAAATTACATTCATGAGATGGCAGTTTTATAAGTTTTCTTTCTTGTGTAACTTGAATGTTTTGATTCCTTCTTTTCATTACAAGGCAGAGGTCTCAGAATGCTAATGTGCCCTTAACTCATATGATGCACGCAAAGTCATGTCACGTGCACTTTGTGGTCAGGATGGATGTGGAAAAAAGGGCACAGAATATTCTAGTTGTAGAATATCAGAGGTTTTCATAGAAAACTGCACTCTCAGACTTTTGTATGGCTCCTATGATTTCAGATGTCTGAGCTGCTTAGCCTGGTAGCTTCCCCTTTGAAAGACACACATTCTTTGCAGCCACTCATCCATCTTTTCTTACTGAGCAATAGTTGTGTGTCTGAGTGAAGAATTACATATCTATGTTTTGTAAGGCTTGCTTGTCTGGCTTATATGCTTTTGGAGTGACATCCCACAAGCATTTGAAGAAACTCAGCTGTAGATGGTAGTATGAAGACTTTTTTGATTTAGTTTTTGTGAAAGAAACATGATCACTTGTCAAACAAGAGCTAATTTCTGCAGCATGTCTTGTAACACTTCCACTCTTCTTCTGCATTTTACACCTCTCTCATCTTAATTTGAAGCTGTTCCTAGAAGGGTACATTCAAGAGAGGACCCTTTCCAGGATATTGGGGTTCAAACCTGCCAAAAAATCAGGAAAGAGCTGTTTATATGTATTTAATCCCTTGACATCTGATCACTTTCAATGCCCCATGTTTATCAGTTTTATTAGAAGTAGGTGCTGCAATGTATTTTACAAATATCCTAGTTCTGTTTTCCTCGCTTTCTTGGTGGAACTTTGCTGATTTTACTCAAAATGAAAGTGGTGTGACAGGAGTTAGTTTGAGTTGAACCACAGGTAAGTCCTGTCCCTGTGTTCCTGGTTTTTTTCTTTTGCTCAAAGCCTTCCTTTTGACTTCTTATGGTGGTAAACTATGCACCTGTGTAAAAATAAAATATTATAGGGCCACCTGTCCTTAAGCCATGCTTTTTTATATCTTTCTTTGTCCCAAAACCCTTTCTGTAGCCATTGTGGTAGATGTAAAAGCATATGCTGCTGTCAGATGCTGCCAGTGGGCTGAGCTGCTGCTCAGGGAAGTTCCAGGGTCAGGAGTGGGGCACCAGGATTCCTGAGTGGTCACTGTGGCCGTGATAGCAGCAAACTGGCACAGCAAGGCTCACCCTGGTCACAAGCTGGGGAGAAACCGTCCCCAGAAGTTCTATTTCCTCTCCCTGATAAATTGCCTACTTGGATACCTCAAAAAGAAAATTGGGGAAAACATGGGGCCTGGCAGTGGTGTAATGCAAATGTTTGCTGATCAGCTGTAGGACTCTGGTTTCAGAGGTGGGATAGGTCAGGGAGGGATGAGATCCCTGCAAGGCTGCTGGCTCAGCCTGGGGGCAACCCAGAAATGAGGGAGGGCTGAGGGGCTCAGTGATGCTGCTGCTGACCTGGACTTTGAAGGCAAGCAGAGTGGCCCCCTGTGGGCATCCAGGAGGTACCAGGGACCCCTGAGCAGCCAAGGAGCTGGCAGAGGACTTTCCATGCTCCCCTGGTCCTGCAGGGCAGGTCAAGGGCTCTCCTGCACAGGGCAGTGCTTCAGCTGCACCCTTCCCTTTGAGCTGCTGTGGGATTGGAGTGTGTACAGAGAACATACAGTAATTACATTTAAAGTTCTAGTAGAACTCGAGACGTAAAGCAGCAAGTGACTGGGATGGGAGGTGGCTGCTCTGGTGGCGTGTAGGGAATCAGCTCAGTGGGTGCCCACGCAGCTCCACATGGCTGCGGGCTTCAGGGAGCTGGGAAATAGCTGGAAATTTGGGGAGAGCCACAAGAGGGAGCTCACAACCCACGAACAAGGAGGACCAACTCCTTTTTTCTTTTTCTTTTTCTTTTTTTTTCTTTTTCTTTTTTTTTTTTTAATTTATTTCCCTAACTGGGTTCTGCTCAATCCAGCGCTGCTGCACCGTGTCCGCCCTGCAGGAGCTCGGTCCCCGCAGCTGCCTGGGGGAACACGGGGGAATCACCCTGGGGAATCACCCAGGGGTCTCACCCAGGGGCTGAGAAGTGCCCGGGGCATCCCTCAGGACACAGGACACAGCTTTCCATTGCACCAGTCTGAGCAGCCACCTCCTCCCGGTGGCTGCGCCCCAAAATCTATGGGCTGGAGGCTTTTTGTCCCAAGGGATTTACAAAGAGCTGAGTGAGGAATGATTTTGTCTTGACAATGTCCACACTTGGCACTTAAATAGCCAACAAAGCACCTCTTGCCCTCCCAGCTCCTGGGCAGGTGTGGTGGGACATGTGGTGCTCAGGTTCCTCTGTGGGGCCAAGAACATGATCATTGCACTGAGGTAGTGTTGTGGGGAAGTGTGCCCTCAGTCAGCTGGGAAAGCTGCTGAATTTTTTTCCCAAGACATACTCAATCTAGTTTGTTTCTTTGGTGGAAAAGCTTAATTTCAATTTAAATTTCACATCTAGAGGCTTTGCTATCACACTGAGACTTCCTACAAGGCATCCAGTAATGTTGCTATCATTTGCATTGCTCTAACAAAAAAAATTTCCATCTGTCTTCCCAAGTCCATAAAACTCCAAACAAATAGCAAATACTATGGATGTCTGAACACACAATAGCATGTCATTTTTCTTCCAGCATTAGTGTATGTTGCAGACATTAAACTACTTCTCTTCTGAGAGGTTTGAGAGACTGTTAACATTATTCAAATTAAATTCAATACTGATGTAACTTAGTGCAGTTGGAATTATACACAAAGTATGATGTCTCATCTTTCTGTCAAGAGCTGAGCTCATCCCTGTGCACCTGCCAGCTCAGCTTCAGGTGGTCTTTGTAAACCCAGAGCTGCCTCCAACAGGCAGCTCTTTCCTTGGCATCCCCCCTTCCCCCCTGAGTGTGCTTTCTGGTGTTCTGCAGTCTCTGCTGCTGCAGCTCAGTCATTTATTTTCCTCTCCCTGGTCACCTTGCTTGCCTTCTCACCTTGAAGGCGTTCTGCTATATGTTCCTAGAGGAGTCTCATGGTGCCAGGAACAAAATCCATCCTTAGAATTGCAAACCCACAGGTTTTCTTTGATTCCCTTTCCCAGACCTGTTGGGACTCACCCTTGGAAACCCCAGTTCTATGGCCACCACCCAGGGGTGGCAGGAGCCCCTCTGTTTAGGGTGCCCAAAGAGCACCTCACCAGACAGCTGGGCCTTCTGCAGCCCTGCTGGTCTGAAGGGTTTTGTCTGGCCTTCTTGCTCAATTCTCTTTTTCTTGTTAAAGAAATGAGCCAAAGCCACGTTCTTTCTACACCAGGTTTTCCTTCCCCAGCAGGTGTGGTTTGTGCATTTTCCCCCATGTGAGGTGGGGAGCAGTGACACCTGAGCTGCTGCAGCCTGGGTGGGCACCCTGCACAGCAAGTGCTGCTGTGGAGGGGGATGGCAATGCCATTGTCCTATAGGCAGCAGGGGGAAAAGAGCATCTTGCTCCTGATGTACCTCTGCCTTCCACCAGGTCCTGTGTTTAAGACTCAGGTGGATCAGTGATGTGCTCCAGATTCATGTTATTCTTCACAGAAACTCAGAGCCACAGAGCATCAGTGCTGCACAGGAACTTTTCTTTACAGGCCAAAGGAAGGGATTCCTGCCACCTTTGCTGTGAAAGTCCTGTACTATTTTGACCACACCCTAACACTAAAGGGGTGCAACATTCAAAGTTACAAACAGCTCTTTTAGAGCTAGGAGAATACAGAATCTCATGGTGATTCCCCATTCATTTTTTCCTCCTAATTACTGCAATTCTTGGCAGATCCTTCCAGGTGAGAAGTAATGATCCATTTCCATGCAGCATAAAGTAGGATTTTATACTGGATGTGTATGTTCCTTTGGCTCTGATGGCAGTACAGGGTGAGAATTATGTGCATGTGTCCACGGGTGCAGGGTTGGATGGAGGGCTCTGGGGTTGCTGGGATCTGCTGATCCCTGTGGAGGAGGCAGAAGAGCAGAGAGCACCCCAGGCTGTCAGCAGGCATTGCAGCAAACCTGTTAGGATCCCACTTTTGGCCTGAGCCTCTGTCTCTCTCCAGAGGAGAAATCTCTCCTGAGTTTGCAGCTGGCCAAGCACAGAGGGTCAGTGTGACCCCAGCACAGCTCTGCTGCCAAAATCCCTGTGAACAGATCACGCTCACTATTTGTTTCAGCCTGCTGTCCGTTGTGCTTGCACAGAAGACATTCAGTCCAAAGGGGTGGTGTATTTTTAGTAAATTGTTTGTTTGTGAGACATTTTTGCTTACTTGTTTATTCAATTTGCTGCAGTTATTTTTCTTAGTTGATTCCACAATACAGCCCTGTACCTTCTACAGGACTAAATACTGGATGTTTTCTGGGGCTGAAGCCACAGTTATATTCCTTTTTTACCAATCATGAACTGCCTTGGCTCTTGGCCTCCTATAAGCATAAGAATGTAAGAAATAAGCCTGTCTGGGTGGGTTTAGTTTGATTTATGAAAATGTGCAGAAGTCTGGGCACTTGAACAGATCTTGTCTGTAGAGGCTGGAGCAGCTGTGCCTGGGCAAGCTTGGCAATCTCGCTGCATCAGGAGCTCTCCTGGCACATCTGTAGCTCTCTGTTCATACTGACCTGCTCCAAGGAAGGCTTTTTCACTCTTTCCTCTTGATTTCATTCAGTAGAATTGATGAGAGAATTTTCAACAACCTCGTTTTTCCATCTGAAATCCAAGTCCATTGAACAACCTTTTTTCCTCTGCTGATTGTGGTGGAGAAAACCAGTTAGGATGAGTTGCTGAGTGTGATAAAACTGGAATTGTTGTTGAAAGAATTGTTGAAATCCTGCATGTTTTTTTAGAACAAAAACCTGCTTTTTCAGTTCATAACAGCAATTTTTCAATCAACTATTTAAAATTATTACAAGTAAACAATATAAATAATTTGAAGAGGTAACAAATCCTCATTTTTTAAAAATATGTTTTGAGCTTGCTGGTTTCACATACTCCTGGTTTGCAACAATCTTTGTTGAGAGCTTGAATTTCTCTTTCAGGGGAAAATGTAATATGAAAGTTAGCTTCACAGAAAAGACAAAAGTTTATAATAAAAATATTAACAAATTGCATTTGAATAGAGGCTTGAGGATAGATTAAATATAATGGACATATTAAGAGAACACAGACAATGGCTTTCCTGAGCAATTATGAATCTATAGTCCTAAATAGTGGTACTTTGGAGAAAAGGAGAGAAAGAGAGAAAATTAGTATCTTTTAAAATGTGAGCATAATATGCAGACTAATAATACATAGTAATTTTGTTCTTGGGAGAATTCACCACTTGTGTACAGTTCCAGCCAGCCAACCTTCCCCTGTCAACTTCTGCAGGGATTTTGGGTTAACACTTTCCCATTTGCCATTGTGAACCCTGGACAAATACTCATTAGAGCACATATTATGGCTTCAATTGCTGCAGTGACATAAGGCTGCCCCTTCCAGAAGCCATCAGTGGGAGCAGAGAAAGGTAATTATTGATCACTGGGAGGAATAAGGCTGGCAAATGTGGCTGGGGCAGGATGGGCTGGCCAGAAGGAGAGAAGAGCAGACAGGCTCAGGCAGCTGAGCTGCAGCTGTGTGGGGAACAGAGGGAGCAGCCAGGACAGGGCACCAGGAGTCACCTGGGGCTCTCAGCAGCTGCAGGGAACCCCTGAGCCTGCACAGGAAGGGAGGGGAATTGCCTTCCTGCACATCAAGAGCTCCAAGCATTTCTGTAATGTGGGCAGGGCTTCCCAGACTTACAAAAATTCTGAGAGAGGGATTGAAGCCTGAGCAGTTTTAAGCCCACCTGAAAGAGAAGGATACCACAAATGAACAGGGCTTATGGGAAGCACACCTGAACCTCCTGCCAGGTTCTGACCCAAATCCCAGTGCTCCCCTCACATTTCCATGTCCATCCAGTACAAGGCCTCCCAGTCCTGACCAGCTGGACATAAAAAACATGTGCCTCTCTCACTGAGACTGGATTTTGTGCCATTCAGAGCTCATGCAAACAAGACAGATTTGGCAACAATGCCAGGCAAGTGTGAGGCTTGTTGAGCCTCCCCTGTGTCTATAACATCAGAACATTCCTATGGCATTTGTTTTCCCATGCTACCTCACTGACCTCCTTGCTTTAAGTAGGGAGTAAAAAGCTCAAATTTATGTATTTATTTATTTCAAGATATATCTTCTGGGTGCTTTAGGCAGCCTGCTCTGGTCTAGGTGGTAGGAAATTTTGTACTTCCCTACAAGATTTTTATGGACCCAGTGGGATAAAATCTGCACTTGTAGAGTCCAGATGTTTCTGCAGCTGGACTTTGCTGAGTAACACATGTAAGGGCTGAGTTACTTGGGGTCACTGCCCACAGAAGGACTCTTCTAATTTATATATGTGTGTGTGTGTGTGTGTTGTTTTCACGGTTTCTACCCAGAAAGTTCATTCCTCTGCTAATGCTCCTGCTGCATTTAGTGATATTTCAGCTTTTTGATGGAAGGAATAATTGAAGCAACTTCAAATAGAAGGGATTTTTTTAGGTCCAGGAGATTTGTTCACAACAAAGAACTTTTTGGTCATTTTTGAAATTGGTGGCATTATTGTAATAGATACAATTTTGTACTTTATGCTCAGCTTGAATATATAAGCATTTTCAACTGGAAAGGGCTAGATTCACCTGAGGGTTCAGGATATACCTTCAGGTACTGAGCCAAGGTGAAACCAGGCACACATCTCTGTTTATCTCAAAACTTACCCAGATAGGTGAGTTAAAATATTACAAACTGAGATAGGTCCCCATTCATGGCTTTTTTCTTAGGTTGTCATTTTATGTTAATTGAATGCCTCTGTTAATCTAATAGATTTTAGATTTATGGTGGGTTCTATACCATGTCATATTTTAATCAATACATATTCCAACATTTAGATGGACAGATGAGAAAATCTGCCTCATCTCTGCACTTCTGTTCTATCAGCTGTCAATAATTCCTAATTTGAATCCTTCAAATGATCAGATTTATGGGTTTTAGTACATTGCATTAATCACAGAAATTAACTTTTGTGGAAAATGATGTTAAAGGTCATATGGAGTCTTGAAGGAGCAGTAACTGTGTCTGTCTTGCAAACATGTTTGCAGCTTCTCTAAGATAAAGTGCATTGGAATATTTATCTGCATGAATCCTGCTGATTGTTCCTTATGTCTAAGGTCAGTACGTGCTGGTGAGGAGATAACGCTTGAAACAAACCAATGCTGAAATCTGCAGATTTAAGAAGTCAGATGTGACACTGGGTTTTTGTCCTCCTGTAGGGCACAGACAGGTCCAGCATAATTACTCCTGAATAGATTTATTCAGCCTAAACTCTAGAAAATTTGTTTTGCTGAAGGTGGTTTGCACCTCGGTGTCGAGCGTGTGCGAGCTCACAGCCGGGGCCGTTCAGGGAGGATGGAGAGGGCAGAGCAGAGGGGAAAGGTTTGCCCTGATGCTCAGGATCCTACTTAGGGACACACTCCTGAACCTCAACACCCAAATGATGCTCAGGATCCTGCTTAGGGACACACTCCTGAACCTCAACACCCAACTGATGCTCAGGATCCTGCTTAGGGACACGCTCCTGAACCTCAACACCCAACTGATGCTCAGGATCCTGCTTAGGGACACACTCCTGAACCTCAACACCCAGCTGCACTGCTCCCCTTGAGGGGCTCCTCACTATCTGCCTGAGGCCAGCTGGGGCTGGTGGGGTCCCTACACAGGCTGGAGCCAACCCCCCTCAGGTGGGGCACAGAATGGCCACTCCTGCCTGCCCTGCAGAGAGTCTGGCATTTTGGTTTTCCTTATTCCCAGGGAATCATAACTTGTGATGTTTGGAAAGAAGAGTGAGAAGATTTTGCACGTCTTGCTGTAATTAACACTTAGAAAACCTGTGCTGATTTTGGTGCTGTGGCATGGCAGCAGCAAAGCCTCTGCCACCAACACAGCTCAGGGAGCAATGTCACCTCCTGGTGCCACCAGCCAGAGGAGACAGCAGCAGCTCCTGGGGAGGACAGACAGACCCAGGACCCCTGGCACCGTGTGGGTGCCCAACATCAACCTCCCTGTCCTGCCAGGAGCTCACCAAACCACGGTCCCAGGGCTGATGATGGACACCATCAGAGCCCTGCCTGTGCCAGGGGTGGGTGCCCTGAGAGGGGCATGCAATGGGATTAACTCCCATGGAAATCACAATTGGAAAGCCAGCAACAGCTTGTGAGCTCCCTAAAATTTTCATATAACCCCTTCTTATCTGTCTCCAGTTCAGCTGCTGATTCTAATTGGCTCCACCAAAATAAACCAGAAATAGCTTTGTTGATTTAGTTGGATCTGTGCTAGAGCTAAATGCCCACAATTCGCCCATCTGCAAAAAGCCAGAAAGATACTAGAAATGGCTACAGTTTTACAGATATTAATTAATAATTGTGAAGTGCTTTCTAAGCTTGGAACAAAGAACAAAAATCATTGTGTTATGAATAAGCAAACTGAAAAGAACAACCATAAAATTGCAGAGAATTGACTGCAGAACCTAACAAGGCCTCTGCATCTTTAATTTGTATATTTCTGTTTACCACAAGCATGTGCTAAGAAAACATGCACAGAGGAGGAAAGGTCTTGTCCCTTTTAAGAGACAGTTTCTTTTCCATATATATCTGTATTCATGCAAATCCATTATAAACAGTGTTGTCTGAAATACAGTTAATAAATGAAGGTACCACAAATGTGATTTTAAATCAGTTTAATAAAATTAGTCATGTAGATTTTAAATCATTTTTACAGTTGATTTAACATTTGTGACTGGTTTATAGATTATGATATAGGATAGCGTTTGCATCCTTGCAATTTTATTCCAATTTAGAAACAGTACAAATATTAATTTTTGCTTCAATAATGGAGCCTTCGAGAATTAACTTGTCTTTTCTCAATACACATTTTATGAGAATGCTTTAAATATGATTTTTAATATTTTTGAGGACTTTATTACACATGAAGTTCTTTTAACTAGGGCTTAGCTGGAATCTCTTCACAAAACTTTCTTGCCAGACATATGTAAATGTTTTTCATGGTTAACTTCATGGCACGAAATACATAAGAATTGTTCTTCATAATGCAAGACATTTTGTAAAAGTAATAAAAGTTGTTACAAATTTCACATACCAGAAGGAGTGAAATACCCCAAACTGAAATAATAATTGTGGCTCTGTTGTCAAAACCCAGCCATTTGTGATAAAACCCCAAGTTTCATGTGATTTCAAGTGGTAAGGGAGGAACCAAGCAATAGCACCTTATGCACAGATCTTGCATGGGTTCAGACTATTGGTATGCAGGAAAAAAAAGTGTATTTAACTGAAGGATATTCCAGGAGGACTGTTTGTCTCCAAATCACCAAGTTCACATTTGGAAGCTGCTGCTCAGAAGGAAAGTGCTCACAGCTTTTAAATTCCTCACTTGAGTGAGCTGTTCACGTGGCAGAGGTTTGTGAGGTGCCCCCTCATCTCAAGAAGAGGGGCCCACGTGCCCAGAGTGGGGATCAGGGCTGGGGTTCAGCACCTCCCAGGTGCCAGCACAGACACCCAGCCTGGGAAGGGGCTCCTGGGCAGAGCTGCTCCCCTGGTGTCAGCTGCTCCAAGGCTCTCAACCACCAGCTCTGATGCTGCTGTCTTAGCTCATTATCCTTCCAATAAAGCTGCAGCATATGGTGTTTTAGCATTTTCTGCAGGGAAAGCTGGATGGGTAAAGGCTGTGTGGTGTAGAAACCTCTCTGTGCTCAGAGCAGGTGGGCAAATGTTTGCCTCTCTCATTGCTAAGTGAGTAAGGAAATGCTGGTTTGAATTGGCATTGTAGGCTGTATGGCCAAGAACACCAGCCCTGGCAGCTACAAACCCAATCAGAATGAAGGCAGAGACTTTGTGGGGTTTGTGGGGTCACTGAGTGACCCCCAAGTGAGATGGAGAAGTCAGTCATGTCTCTCTACTGAGATGGTGTAGTGAGCTCCCCACACTTGAAGGCAAACATCAACAATACTTTCTATTATGGTTGATTTTAAATGTGCTATCTTAACTGATTTTATGAAAGTTTGGTTCTGGGTCTTTTTTTTTTTATTTTTTCAAAGCAATGTTTTTGTTCTTTTTTTACCAAAGATCCATTTACAAAGAATATTTTATGCTACCCAAAACTGCAAAGTCCAAAGTCACTGTTCAGAAGTGCTCCAGATGATGCTTGTGAGAGCTCTTGTTGGGATTGTGACTTTGCTGTCCTCCAGGGTCTCCTTTCAATAGATGAGCTAGGTAAGAAGGAAGGAGATTTAGGTGCATCTGTGTCACTGCCAACATCAAGAAATTAATTATCGTGAGTCAGGTTCCTGCAAATGAAGAATCTGACTGTCAAAACGAGATTCAAGAAACAAATGCATTGTAGTGGGGTTTGGATTTGTTTTTTTGGATATGATATTTAATTCCCTCTCCTACAGAGTCCATCCCAAGATGGGGATTTCTCACAGATATATCAAACATTTCCAGAGAGCTGATTTTTATTCCTTTAGCATGTCAAGAGCACTCAATCTGCTTCTCCCCATACAGCAATTTATTCTACATCCCACTTCTCTTGATTCAGTTGGTGGATGTGGAGCTAGCAAATGCCTTGCCAATAATGAAAATGCTCCCTAAAGAAGGCAACTTTGATCCTAATCCTGGTGGTCCACATGAGAAAACTGTCCATTAGAAGGGAACTGGAAGCAATAGGCACTAAACTATTGTTCTCATGAGTCATCACAGAATACTTCTGAGCTGGAAATTCTGTTTCCAATCAGGTTTTCAGCTGGATGTTTGGAGTCTGATTTTTTCTATGGAATAATAATTTAAAAAAAAAAAAGGAAAAGAACCTCTCTTTCCCCTCTCCCCCATTTCTTTTTAGACTTCACTTTAATCAATCCCCTGGTGCATAGCACATTTCCTTTAGCTAACATGCAATCTCAGAAGAAATAGCATTTTGTATTTTTGAAGAAAGATTGCTGCTGTGAAAAGAGTGTGTCTCTGGGTTTTATAGGCATTGAGGCTGCCAAAGGAAAAAGTAGTCTTGTAGAGGACACTGCAAACATATTAAAACTAGATATTAATTCTTAATGTAACTGTGCATCCTGCATTCAATCAAGAGCAGACTAAGTACTACAGTATTGGAAAGCAGAGTGCAATTTGTTCATTTACCCTAAAAATCAGGTAAATCATCCCTGGAATTGTATTTGAGAACTACTCATTATGCTTTTTACATGAGCAAAATCTGGCTTTGCTGTGCTTTGAGGAGAGCTGGTTTGGATGGTGCAGGAAGCTGCAGGAAACTCAGGTGATGGGTTGGAAGTTTGCTGCAGTTAAAACAACCCCTTTTGCTTGCACAGTTGACAAACAGGTAGAAAGGTCACGAGCTGGGATTGAACATGATTACTGGCACCAGGTGTGCAGGAAGATTGGGAAATGTGGCTCCCTTTGAAGGCAGTCAGTCAGCTGCCAGGGCTGTGCTATGCTGTGCCACTGTGTCCTGTGTCACTGTCCCAGCTCCTGTCCCAGCCCTGAGTCAGGAAGCAGAATATCAGAATATCAGCACTGCTGCTGCCTTCTGTGGGCACTGAGCCCCTGCCTGCAGAGAGAGCTGGCACTGTGGGAGCTGTCCAAGGAGCTTTAAGGCTTTGGAATTGCAGCAAGTAATTGATCCACTGCCTCCAACACATCCTCTTTGGGTGCCACAGAGGAATCCTGGCTCTGCCTCAGCAGAGTACATGCAAGGAAATAGACTGCAGGAAGGGAATATGCACTTGCCTCACAGTTTTGGAAAGATTTGCTAATTAGTTCTCATAATGCTCCTAAAATATATGCTTCCAACATTACTAAGAGGTAAAATGAGGCGTGAGGCTCTTAGAGATATGCACTGTGTCCCTGGGCAAATCAGGAGAAAGTTTGTAGTACTGAAATTAGCATTAAAAGCAAAGAGCAGCTCTATCGACTAACTTTCCAAAGGAATCCTTCTGTCTACCTGGTAAAAGGCACAATCCAGAATCACTCCAAAGGGACCAGAGATCTTATCTGGGTGTAGATAAGAGGGTAAGGAAAGGAAAAAGGCACCAGGCAGTCACTGGGCCTCTACCCTCTAGGAAATGAGGAGTATGTTAATAGTCAAAGGATTTTAATAAATAGACAAAAGTAGAAACTTCAATTAAGTGTGGCTTTTATTAAGTTTTGGACCATGAACTTTCAGAAGGCTGTAAGTAAGGCAATCTTGTGACCTAAATAATTGCCAGGCTTCCTTTTCTCTGGGGAAAATAATGAAATAGATTAGCTCAGACTCATTTCATAAAGAATTAATGGTGGAAAACGTAATTTATGCCACTCAATATATGTTTGCAAAAACAAATCTTGTCAAATGTAATGCGATTTTTTGACAGGACTGCAAGTTGGTTTGGTAAAAGTAGCAAGGCCGGGGTGGTCGAATTCTGTATGGCTTCTGCCTTTCTGCAGTGTGACATTTTGATTACTGCAAGTAAACCCACTCCAAATTAATGGATGATTACAAAAGAATATTGAAAAATTAATATATGGTGCCAGTTGAATGGGTTAAAAATTGCCCGTCTAGTAGGGAGCTATTAAACTGGATTTGGTGCTCCATTCAAGTCTCAGGTCTTTTCCCTGACTCTGCCACCTTCTTGCCCTGGTCTAGTTGACAAGGTAGAGATTAGTCAAAGGTAGGCCTCAATGATCTCAGAGTTCCTTTCCAACCTAAATTATTCTGTGATTCTGTGCACACCAGGGATGTCAGTCAACTTCAGTGCTTTATGGTTTGCAAAATATCAATGGGAAAACAACCCCTCTGTAAAAACACTTCAAAACTGTTGAAAACAATATATTATTATCTGTGACATTTAACAGCAGACTCCTGAACTGTCCAGTTTTTGATTTCTTGTGTGGGTTTGTTATGGGTTGTGGGTTTGTTGGGGTTTTTGTTTTTCTTTTTAATCAGTTGCATGGTGGAAAAGCTGATTAATTGGATAGCTTGCAACTCTCCCAGAGGTGTGACTACTAAGTAGATACACAGCCAGGAAAACACTGATCCACATCTCTCAGTGGCAATTTGCTACTCGATAATTTGGGCCCAATTGCAGGGAAATAATTTAAAGCCACCTGTAAGACCACAAATCACACCTGAAGAATGGATGGGCACTTGTGTGCTAAGGAGCAGGACCTCTGACAGAGACTTACTGCTCACAGGGATGACACACCTGAGGAACACACACTTTGTTGGTCACCGGGTTACCCAAACCACGGCACTCCTGCCAGGAATTCCTTGTTAATTCATCCAAGGAGTTGGTTTAACAAGCAGTTGGAGCACAAACTTCACACTGAAGGGATAGTAAATTCCACCTGCTAGACAGTCAGCTGCTGGCATAAAGGGATGAGGATTTCAGCAGATTCTTCCTAGGCTGTACTAGATAAAGACAGAGCAATTTTCTGGAAGTTATCATCTACTTCAGCCACAGCTTTTAGGCCTAAAGTGTGGATTAATTCTGGGAACTCCTTTAGACTGCATGAGTTTGGAGGTCAGGAAAAGTGATCTCAGTGGTGCCTTGGCTTTATAATCAACAAATTGACTCAATTATGATGTGATTTACTTTATTTTTCCATTTAATTCCAACCCTTAATTTGTCTCCTTTCTGTTCACTTAGTTATTTTTGTTATAGCAAAGCTCCTCCTTTGCAGGATGAAAAAAGAACTCTCCATTTAATTTAAGGAGAGCTTTTGTGCGCTATTACTGGGACCAAGGTTTGGTCTCACGCGAGTTGTAAGCCCACCAGAGGGTTTTGCTGCTGCAATACTCTGAGCCAGGACCTGAGCTCATTTTCAGCTCACCGTGCCGCAGGCAGGCTACACTGTGTGCTGCCGGGGGAGGAGCCCTGCTGCCACCTGCGCTGCCCCAGGTGCGCTCCGAGGGGCGGCTCCGAGCCCCGAGCCTGCGCCCGGCCAAGTCTGCTCCGTCCGAAATGGACCGTGGGAGACTCACGCCAGCGCCTCGGGGCATCGTGCGCGCAGCAGAGGAACACGCCGGACTATTTTTATCGTTAAATATCCTGTCTATGATGTGGATGGTGCCCTCTAAGGAAGCAGAACCTCCGGCAGCCGATGGCCAGGAGCTGTGTGAGGCCAGCGCCAGAGCAGGGGGCTGGCACAGACCCCGCAGAGCAGCGCTGGCTCCCCAGGGCATGGAGTGAGACCCAAACCCCTGCTCTGAGCCCAAAGCTGCTGGGAAGTGCCGGGGCTCAGGCCACGCTCCATGGGCTGGGGAGGCTGCAAAACTCACGGCTTTAATTCTTATGCCCTACTTGTACCGATATACAAGGTCTGAAATTTGGCAGGTTCTCCCCCCCAGCCAGCCAGTTTGCTGCACAAACATTAAAAAAAATCAACGCGCTGACTCTTTGGCGAGGAGCAAAGCCACCCTATCAGCGCTGCCACCTAAAAAACAGCCCCTCGGAGCTGCACATCGTGTCCTGCAACATATTTCTGTCATTTTGGCAGGCCGGTCAGCTTGAACCCGCAACGCTGCCCGTCTGTGCGGGGCAGGCAGCGCCGGCAATGCCAGACCCGCGGCGTGCGGGGGCTCTGGCGCTCTCGGGGCTGTGTGCGGGGTTCTTTCAGTCCCATGCCTGTGTACAGGCTCTGGCTCTGTTCCGGTCCCGGGGCGGTGTGCGGGGTTCTTTCAGTGTGTACAGCCTCCGGCTCTGTCCCGGTCCCGGGGCGGTGCGCGGGGTTGTTTCAGTGTGTACAGCCTCCGGCTCTGTTCCGGTCCCGGGGCTGTGTGCGGTTCTCGGTTCGTTCCGGTGCCGGGGCCGTATCCGGGCCGCGGTTCGTTCCGGCCCCGGGGCTGTGTGCGGGTCGGTGCCGGGGCCGTGTCCGGGCCTGTTCCGGTGCCGGGGCCGTGTCCGGGCCCCGCTGGCCGCGGTGCCGGTGCGGTGTCGCCGCTGGCCGTGCCGTGGTGCGGGGCAGTGACCGCGCCGTGACCCGGCCCCGGCGCGCTGCCCGCGCTGCGCTGCCCCCGCGCCGCCCGCAGGTGGCGCTGCAGACCGAGCGCCCGCCCCGCTCGGGGACAGCGCGGGGACAGCGGGTGCTGGGACCCCGACACCGAGACAGAAATGTTCCTTTTCTCTCGCTCTCTCCTTTTGGCCCAAACCGCGCGCTGAGCCCCTGCTGGCAGCCCGCACGCTGCCCAGCCGTTTGGTGGGTTTTTATCAGAGCACTCAGCTAAATATTCCCGAGTGTGTCCTTTACAGCGCAGTGAGTGCTCTGCTTGTACCACTGCTTTTTTTATTAGTTTTCCTTTTTTTTTTTTTTTTTTTTTTTAATTTATTTTTCTTTCCAGTCTCCTAATTTTTGAAGATAATTACTGGTTAATTTTGTATGAAATTACTAATGCACCGTTCAGGTGTTACTACTTCTTTCACAGAATCACAGAATGATTTAGGTTGGAAAAGACCTGTAAGATCATCGAGTCCAACCTTTGAGCACCATCTTGCCAATTAGACCATGGCACTGAGTGTCACATCCAGTCCTTTCTTGGACAGTTCCCACTGATTAAAAGTTCTAAGGATAACAAAAAGCTAAACTTCTGTTTATATTGCTGCAGCTGCTGCTTGTTGAATGGCAGCTGTTACATCGCCCTTGTGGCCTGAACTGACAGCAGAATAAAACTCAGCATCTTAATTTTATGTTCAAAATAAAATCTTAACATTGTGCTAATAACGAAATATTTTATTCTCATATTAGTAAAACTATTTTTCTGTAGAGTTTTAAAAAATTTATTTTAAAGCTTGAGTCTTGCAGTGCTTGTTCAAGCAAAATTATAATACTCTTGTTTGTTAGAATTGTGCTCAAGCACAAACTACTGCATGTTAATTGTAAGATTTTTTTCTTCTTCTTTTTATCCTTTTTATTAATTTGCCTCTAGTTCATAAATATACATGGCTTCTCCTGGTAGCCATTTGGAAAACAGAAGTGATATTGGTAGATTAGAGAAATATTTGTTTATCTGGGTTCAAGATAAATACTGAAAACTTTTGTCAGAGAATTTATACATGCAGACAAGAGCAGAAAAAAATTCTTCATAATTATGTATCTCATTTACCAAAAGTGTGTGACTGTGTGTGCAAATTAAACTTGCACACACATGCTAAATTAGGTATTTGTGAGTGCAGTTACTTAATTTGTATGTACAAATTAAGTTAGCCCAATTAATCACTATGATAGTCCAATTTTACACAATTGTGAATCCACTGATGACAGCTGAGTTGTTTTTGCCACAAATGCTGAAGTAATGTCACAGGGAGATGGGTCCAGCTTGTGCACAAGTGCAGCACGTGCTCTTGCAAAAAACCGCTGAAAAATGCATTTTATAATGTGTCAGTTATCATCACTTCTGAGATATGCTATTTATGAAAACCAGTTATAGCTATACAATATTTGATCAGTTGCTGTGAACACCCTGACATCAGAACCATGCTTCTCACATCTGGCCCTTTTGTTTGTGCTAATTGCGATGACGATCATGGATTCAACCTGTCTTAAATCTCAGATGTATGAAGTGGGCAGATTAAGGACATTTGTTCATAATTAGGGTTCCTAAATGGATATCTGCAAAATGCTTCTTGGAATATTTATGGTCTTGCTCCAGCAGGGCTTCTCGTTGTGCAGGCACTCTCTGTGTGATGACTGCTGCATTTCTTGTGCCAGTGGAGTCCACTCCTTTCAGACTCAGCCCAACCTGTGTATTCTCCATGCAAAAGCAAAGGTGGGAGCCATTGAAATTAGAGAGCAGCTCTAGAAAAGCTGAAGTTTGTCACACAGTATGTTTTCTCTCCATTGAGGACATGCTTTTTGTCAACTCAGTGGTGCCCCAGTAGCCCTGACAAATGTCCTGACACGTCCTTTCCTTCCCTTGGCATTGGGGCTGGAGCACCCCTTGCCCCAGTGCCCAGGTAGCCCAACACATGCTCAGGGCTTTCAGGCAGTTATTACCCATGTAAGCATTTGCAAGTGCATTTAGGCTAATTCCTGCCATTGGATTTTTACCCCCTTCTGTTTTGTTTAACATATGTCACCAAAATCCAGAACTCCTTTACTTGTAATGTCTGATAACAAGAAGCACCTGCTAATGCTCCCAGTGCTTGTTGGTACAGATCCCTTGGCCAACAGGAACTGCTGTGTCTGGGGACACTTGACTTCTGACAGATGACACAGCTCTGTTCTGATGTGTCATTTATTTTTTTTTTCTGATATAATTTTATGACATTCCCGGAGCATGGGGAGTCTTAGCATGGAGTCAGATGAAGCCTGGTGTGTTGGTATTTGAGCCTCTCCGTGTGTGAGCTGGGCTCAGCTTTCCTACCTGGTGCTTCGTGCTTGCTGATGAGCACAGAAGACGCTGCTCTCGATGTCTCTGGCTGGTTTGTTCCTGTCCTTGGTGAGCAGGCAGAGCTGTGAACCCATCTCGGTGAGGGACTGGGCTCTCATCACCCCAAAATGTGTAGGATGCCCCCTTTGCTGGGAGCCTGTGCCCTGCTGTGGTAGGGAAAGGGCACTGCAGGCAGCAAACCATGCCCACTGTGTCCTCCTGGGCTGGAGCTAAACTGAGCAGCTTGCTCCCTTGGAGGGAAATGGGAGAGAAAAAAAAGGCAGGCAGGATTGCAGAATATGTGTGACCTGTATAGTGTGTGAATTTTTATTTTTTTTTATTTTAAGAGCTGTTTATGACCTGGTTTTGTTAATTTTAGTTACCCTGGCTGAAAAATGTGGTGCTATATTATGTGACTTTGTTTCTTCAAGAGGACCAGTGAGGGAAAGGGACAGGAATTGAAAGTTTCGGTTTAAGCAGGAAGAAGAAATATTTCTTCAAATAAAAATATGATTTTTAGTATGTCAACATTTAAATGTGAATTGTTCTGATCAAATATTTACTGCTATCGGGAGCTGTGTAGAACATTAATCTTAATTTGTTTTTCTTTTTCTCCAAAGCAACGACTCCAACATAGCTAGGAGATCTGTGTCTTTAAAAATAAATAATGTAGCAGAACGGCATATTCTTTGGTATAGAAATGCTAGCCTGTGGCATCTTCTGCAACTACAAAGCAGTCTTGAGCAAACTTTCTTCCCTTTTTATTAATAATTCCCTAAATCAATGAAGAATCTTGAAAAGTTCCTCTTCACTTTGCTCCTGCACTCCTCGTGGCTGCGGCTCTTGCTCATTCCCCACCATGTATCATTCATTTGGATAAATCTGCATGTGGAATTTTGGGGGCACAGGCTGCAACCCGCTAACTCTATGTGCAAATACAAAGCCCATTTTCTCTTTTATTTTTTTGGTCAGCCCAGGGTTTTGTTTTTTTTTTTTTTTTTTTCCTGAAGGTGGCAGTGAAAGAAAAAAAATAACTCCCTTTGAAGATTTAAGAATTTTATTACAAAACAGACGGACAAGTACTGTATTTTACCCATTTCCCCTTGTGCCCATGAGCGCTGACAATGAAAACTACAGCTCCTATAAAGTGCTGATCAAATTGCAAAAGGTGGCCTTTCCCAGCAGCCTGGCACACTCTAGCATTATCCCAGCTTATAAATAAACGGATGGGCTGAGCCACTTTGGCTTTTTTTTTTTTTTTTTTTTCCTCTTAGTCCTTAGCAAGATAATTGAGGATCATAATGGTGGGAAAGGACTGCAGTCATCATTCGCTGCCTGTCAGGTATCAGTACTCATCTTCGTGTCATCCGTCACCATTGAACCACTCTGTCATCTTTCCCCAGCCTTCAGCGCCGCTCCTTCTCATCGTGTTCATTATCTCCGGCTCCGACCCAGCCCCCTCCCCCAGCCCCTGTAAATGCATCTTTGTGCGACTCTCAGTCTTCTGATTATGAATCGATGATCATGTGGTGTAAGAGAGATAGATGGCTTTTAGTTCCATCTTGTCTTCTCTAATTGTAAAATATTAGTTACATTAGACTGTGTCTTTTGATTAATGGAACTTATTTGGAGTGGCCTCTCCCAGCCCTCCCCCTTCCAAAGTCCTCCACTGACTTTTGAGAATTGAGTGATTTCACTTAAAGCAGACAAATAGGCCCTTCAGCAAGGAGATAGCTGAGCTCTAATATTGTGGGCAAAGCAAGCTCACGGAGCCAGAGTTGTGTGTGTGTGTGTGTGTGTGTGTGTGTGTGTGTGTATGTGTGTGTGTTTTTAAAAGAAAGGCTTCAACTCTGCCTAGACAAACACAGACCATTTATTAACGTGCGTACAGCCGTGCTATTTTGCAAATCCAGCAATTCTTATAAAGCTGCAAAACAGGACATAAGGCTGAATGCCTTCTGAATTAAATTAATCTTAGCTAGGAATTAAGAGCATCCTCGCTTTCACTTTGGAAGAAACAGGTCAGTCCAGAACTTTGATGTATTAATGCTAGCATAAAGTGTTATCTTAATACTCTCTTTTATACTTACAGGACATATCATCAGCCAAATGTCTTTTCCTTGTACATCTGACACTGCGAGACATTCGTCCTTTAATACAAAATTTATCTTATTTGGCACTATTTACCTAAACATGGTCTGTTGATAAAGTCCTGGCTGTACAAATGGAAAGGCAGTTGACTAAATCCCTTATTATAAATAATCACTGTCTATCTTTCAGTGTAAATTCAAGGACATGTTCACTTTCAAGCTATCAGTTCAATTAGAAAAGGTCTATTCACTGTCGATGTCTATATCTCATGAAAATAGGAAAGCACAGTTAATAAACAAATCAAACTATTTTAAAAAATAGCACAGTGGATTATGAATTCTAGAGCCCATGCTGATGGTGACACTGTCAGGACACATGCTATACAAAAATATATACAAACAGTGGTATCTAAATTTTTTATGCTACCTTCAGGATTTAAATCTGACCTTTGTGCATTCCCTCTCCAGATCTTTGACATTATTTCAGAAAAGAACGTCTATACTGTACCAAATATTAAAATTTAAAGAATAAGTTTGCACACATATAAAATGCCAGTTAAGCCTTTTTCAATTTACTTCTTTCTGTTAAGAACAGGAAAACTGGTTTGAGGTTGTGAACAATTGTGTGCACAGTGAGGGCTTGGGATTGATGCCTGCCCCAGAGCTGAGGAGCAGGACCAGAGGCTGCTCCTGATCTTCCTGATTTTACTGTAATGGCTGGGGCAGTTTCTATATGTGAAAGGCTTTCATTGTGTTAGCCATGTGATTATAGAAAAATCTCTGTTCTTTCTGTAAGAAAGGAACTCTCTAGCCTTTCAGGTTACAGAAAATGCTTGAAAGTAGGAATCCAGAAAGCTGGAAAAAGTCCAGAAACCCACAACCCTCTTCTGCCAAGATTTCTAAAATATATAAATTTTTTTATATATATTGCACTATATTAATCACATCCTATGGAATTTAAAGGAGCTTATCCAGTGGCCTGGATCTTGATACCTGGAGGCTCAGATGGAAAGGCTCTGTATGCAAGATCAGTACTGCTCTCCTCCATCCATGTGCTTGTCTGAGATCAGAATTTGGCTCCTGATGGGTATTTCCACACAGTATTTACCACCCTAGAAGCAGTGATTATATTTAATGGGAGAATTTCAGTTGACTTCTCAATATGTATTGAGTTGACCTTTAAGTTAAACCACAGATTAATTTTTTTTAGTTGTCTCTTTAAGTACATTTATAGACCTCTCTGTTCTGATTAGCATAATGGTAGATAGAGGAAAGTTACCTGCCTCAGATTATTTGTTGAAATCAGAGAAATTGCATCCTTTTCTCCAGCAGGCAAAATATTTTGGCCCCCTCTAACCACTGTATGCATTATTTTTGTTGCAGAATGGTTTTGGTTTATACACAGAGAAGCCCAAGTGGGTATCAGTTTGCTTGAAAGCCCAGAGCCTGCCATTGATTTCACATAAGTAAATCTCCTCCCTGGAAGTCAGTGGAAGTCAATGAAGCTTCCCTGGGATTGAGTGGCTCTCCTGCAGGCAGCAGGAGCAAGGCTTTGGTGTGCTGGGTGCTGCTGGCAGTGATGCTTGCCTCTTTGCTACCTGACATGCTGAAAAAGTTTTTCAGAGATATGTAGGGAGCTCCTTGATTCTAAATTATTGAAAATATACCCAGACACCCTAAATGGACACAGTGTCTCACTGCCTGTAGAAATTTGGACTTCTCCAATTTTGTTAAAAACTAAATCCTCAGTAGCATCTGTTCCTCTGTATACTGACTGCCACAGGACCTGTTGGAAGGAGATTTTGGTTTTGTTTCCTTTGACATCTGAGGGTTTTGCTGCACGTTCATCTCGTGCCACCCTTTCCTAGGTGGCAGCTCATGGCTTTAGGGATGTGGGTGACAGCAGCCTCAGCTCTGGGTGTTGATTGTTTGTCTGTGTGTAACCCATAGAGCAACCAGCTGGCTCTGTGTGCCCCCAGTGATGGTACAATCCCCATCCTCCCAATTAGCAGCCATTTGTGAGCCCACCTGCCCACAGCTTGGGATGGCTCTGGGTCCCTGCACAGGTGCTGGGCTGCTGGACCCTCACCTGCACCCTCACCACATAGAAATAAATGCAAAGATAAATGCAGAAAGGAGCACAGAGTCACAATGAGACAATGGAATGTGCCAGCTTTTACCCCCAGGCAAATTTTCATGTCTCTTTTAGGAATCTTTCTAAATAAGGGCCAAGCTCCAAGGCCCCAGCTCAGGGACAAGTTGGGCTCATGCATTGTGTGAGCTCCTGTGAATTCCTACACAAGTCTGTGGGGTGACTTACAGGCTTTGTAGTATGCATAACCTTCAGCAATTTGCTGAATCAGGGCCTAAATACTGAAATATTCTTCAATAGTTCTGGCTCCACTATGAAACTCTAGAAGGCACATTTCCCTCTCAGTGTCTCTCCATAAGACCCATCAATGATAATGGAGTTACATTAGGCACATCTAAAGTTAATTATACAGTTACCTCCCTCTTGGCCTGTTTGTCAAAAAGAATACAATAAAAAAAAAATCCTCTGTCTTCTAATATCTATTTTTATTTGAATTTTGATCTGCCATCTAGGCAAAAGAGTAAAGACCACACTGAGAAGACCTTTGGTAGGTGGGTCTGGATCTCTGTTAGCTGAGAGCCAGTGTGGGAAATGTTGTGTTAAGAAAATTTTTAGGAAAAATTCTATGGAAACCAAAGCAAAAGAATATTTTGGGCAGGCTCTTCCTTTTAAAAATTAGGTGGGTGGCTTTAAGAGATGCTGATTTATTTTGGAGTATGGGTTTAGAGGCATGCTTCAATTAGAAAAAACAAATTCTAATGTTCACTAAAAACTCAGGAATTTATAATTCAGAGAAGAAGTTGAATGAAACAGTAGATCCAGAAATCTTGCAATTCACTGCATTTTGAAAAAGAAATATTTTTAGTGTTTGTTTGGCTGATTTTTTTAAACATGACTTCACATTTAAATATGGTGAGAAAAAATCCTCTATCCCAAGCACAGGTCTCTGAATATCTTTATTTTGGTATGTGAGCATATTGCTGGGGGATGCCAGGTTTGCCTAGGGATCCAGTAGCTTTGACATACTCTAGTTTACAGTACCTGGAGTGTGCTCAGTTGCTAATGCATTTTGCATGCAAGATCGCTGTGCTTCAGCATGACAGCCAGGAAAAATGTCACTTTATTTTTAATTGCAGCAGGACTTAATTTGGGGGAGAAAAAAAAATCAAAAATTAAAATAGCTTTCTTTGTTAGAGAATTGTTCTACAAGAGTCCAGTCAGAAAGCTTCTGGTACTTAATGAAGTCCAATTCCTCCCTGAGCATTCCCATGAGCTCCCATGGAAGCCAGCAGGAGTTGCACATGGGTACCGAGGGCAGCATTTTGCCCTTAGGACTGAATTTCCCAACTGACTATTCTTTTAGACTCTCTTTTGATTAACAATCTGTTTGCAGCAGGCTAGGGCCAGGGAGGCAGTGTATACCCCACTGTTCAAATCTGTGGCAAAATATTCTACAGAGAGCTACTTAATAAATATCAACTTGCTCCAATAGTCTTTGAGAAATACCTCAACAGATAGCAATCAATTGAGGGCTGAGTTGGGAAAAAAAAATACAAAAGGACATCAAAGAGGTTCTCATTCCCAGTCTATTGCTCTATTTAAGGGTCCTATAATTCGGTGAGGTTGTGTGCTAAATAATTTGTAAGCCTTCAGAACATCCAGGTTATTGTTTGTGGACAGATGGTGCATCACATTTTATTGCTTATTCCTTCTGTGGTTTCTCATATGCAGGACTGATGTGCACTCTGAAGTCTTTGTTTCCTTGCTAAAATCTCTAATCTAAAACAGGCAATCAAGCACACAGACAGTGCTTCAGAAAGCATAATCATACTTTTAAAGGGGGAAAAAAACATTTCAGCTGCAGTTAGGAAGCAGATGTGTTCCCTGAAAATGTAAAAGGTTATCAGAAGTATTAAAATAGGGAAATAGACACGGAAATCGGGAGCGCTGGGAAGAGCATGCATTTTCTCCCAGTACTGCAGGGTAGGTGTGCCTTTTCCTAGGCTACCTGCTTTGTATCTGCCTTTCTGTGGAGCTGGTGTAGCAAAAGCCTTCGGAGACCGGCTTTTGCTTCCACCTTTCCCCTGAGATTGGCAGTCTTTGTCTTTTACAGGCAAGGAGCAGCCGTGCTGTGATCCTGGAACCGCTGCTGCCCCGAAGAGTTAAATCATGTTGATATACAGGAAGGAAATGGAATAGACTAACTCTACTCTTTTCTTCCTACGGATTTTTCTTTTTATTCTGAAGATAGAATTACTGTTTGTAAGCATCTGAAAGTCATTAGTGGCTCTGCAGTCTGTCAGGTGCCGACGCAAAAAACTGCTGAAACTGAACGGGTTCCTGTGCGGAGTGCTGGGAATTTGTCATGTGCTGATGAGCAGTTATAATAATATATGAGCAAATCACAAGCATTCTGCAAATTAATCAAATTTTTTTTCCCCTTCTCCCTTGTCTCTGGGAGAGTGGCTTTGCCGGCAGACGTAGGTGAAGCAGTTTTACTCACAGATGGTAGCTCTGGCATCAGATGGAATTTATATAACAGTAATTCTGATTTCCTGCCAAAGTAGCACTGAAAACACCAGGGAGATTGTACAAGACAAGTCATGTGGTTTTGCTGAGGTTGTTGTGGGAAGTTTAAGGGGGGAAATCTCAAATTTTCCTCTTTGCATTTATTGTTTTAGCCTGAAGGGCCAGAAATCGTACACCATTCTGCCATCGGCGAAATCCAACACATCTTTTTTTATGAATTGCGCTGAAAGAGTGCTTCCCAGCTGTTGGAACTGCTGGTGGGGAGGGAGCCACATGACTCCTCATCCTTTCCCTTTCCATACAAGGATTAAAGAGGGGAGGGTTCAAAAGGTTGCTGCTCTACATGTTGGAGTGAGGCAGGGTCTCCCTTCCCAGGAAGCGATGCCATGTTCACTTAGGTTATACTCCCTCTGGCATAACAAAACACAGGGGGCTGTTCAGGGCTTCAGGAAACACACTGCCAGTGGGTCTCCCTGCTCATTAAAATGGGAGGGTTTTGAATGAGGTTAGTTGGGTGGATTAAGGGTATTAGTTGCGTCTCTGATGGCATTTCCAGTTTGATCAGTGAAAAACAGAGACGTGGGTTTTTTTTACCCGTTAAGGTAAGTGCTTGGTGCACTTGTTATTTGGCTTTTGCACAGATGAAACATGCACTGATCTGATGGCAGATCCTATCCTGACTCAGAGCAGCACAGATCTGTTCAAGCCACAGGCTGGCAGCAAGGATGAGAGAGCAGAATAAGGCCCAGTGGCTTCTGAATTGGATCACGTTTTTAAAAACAAAAGCAGTCTTCCCTGGAAAAATATGACGGTGTTTTTATAATAGCCACATATTGAGTAATGCATGGAGCATCGCAGGACTGCTGTGACACTAAAAGAAAAAAATAGAGGCAAGCAGAATGGGAGAACTTTCAGGGGCTGTTTTTAATAAAGAGGTGAATTCTTTCTGCAGTAGGAAAAATGATAAAAAGATGGCGTATCAGCTACATTATGCAACAAAGTAATGCTGCTGTGTTTTTATAATGTAAGGCACTGCCCATTTGTTTTGGTTTACGTGACTGCAGTGAAATAAGTGGATTAGACTGAAACTTTAGCATGCTTCATTGCAGCTGGTTGCAGACATCTGTCATTCCTCAGCCATACATTCTGGATCATGCCAAGAAGAAAAAGCAAAGTCTGACACCTTTCATTTTAGAGAGCCTTTTATAGAAAAGAAAAGGAGAAGGGGAGAAAGCATTTCCTTTGTGACTTGATAAAAAAGACACTTTTTTTCTGTGACAACACCAACAGCACTTTCCAGAGGGAGAGGTCCTGCAAAGTTAATGCTCAATTTACTCTTTGCAGACCTTTAATTTTTACTGTTTGATCTCCTGGTTTGTTGAATGGGATATAATAAAAATATGTTGGTTTATTTTTTTTACGGAAACATTAGCTATATGCACACCTACATCAGAAATGTGCCTGGTGAAAGGGTGGGTTGCTGTGAGTTCCCACTCAGGCTGTGCTCATGGTAATGCTGTGCTGTGATGGCACATAATGCAGAAGCATTGCCAATAATGAGTGGTTCTGAGAACTCCACTCACCAAATCCCATAAACAGATAATAGTGATGTTTTAGCAGAATGATTAGTGGGGTTGTGAGCTACTCCTGGATAATTTGAAATATTAGCTATTAGTGAGCTAGATATTTGTTTACTTAATGTGTTTTGTTCTTCAGTCTCTCTACTTACACAAGCTGGAATTAGAGAATTGTGAGGGACATGACAAGTGATAATGTGACAAAATACCTTCTAAATTACCCCAGTTATGTGAAAAAGCAACAACGAAAATGAAAGGAGAACATGGTTAGTCTAAGATACATCATACATGCAGAAAACAGACACTCTAGCTTAGGATCTCACTTCAGCAGATGTTATAGCACATGGATAATTCCATCCCTTCCCACCCAGGTGATTTACAGGCCCTGGGACTGGGGGGGAGGCTGGGTATCCTTACGGGGCTGTGCACAGAGGGGGCAAGTCTTTGTATGGTTCAGGCTGTGTGACTGACCAGTTTGACACCAGCTAAGGATGTGACACATCCAAATGATGGCAGGAAAGATTTAAAAAGCTGAGCGTGAGATTTTTAGAATTCCATTCTGCCAAATAAAATAAATAAACTCAAGACAGTTACCCAGAGTGAAAGAGAAAATTCTATTGCACTTATGAATTGCTAGGCAGAATAAAGGATATTTGGTAGCAAAATCACTAACAAGGTCTTTCCCATTAGCTTCTGAATTGAATGTTCTCTTTACTAAAATCCCAGTGCCACCAGTATAGCATTTATTCTGGGAAATCATAGGTACATTAAATTCAAATACAGCTTCATTCAAGAAGTGGTAAATGCTCCCTGAAATAATAAATATTTACTGAGACAATTAAAAATTATGACAGAACATTAGCGAGAAAACTTGTGAATGACCTAGTAGGAAAACTGAGATATTTTGCTCAAGGGGGTTAGAATGGGAATATAATGTTATTGAAGTGATTAAAACAAGTAAAGGAGTGAATAGACATAGCAATTAATTGAAATATGTAAGTAAAGGCAAAGGTGGGACTCTGAGCATGTAATTTTGATGATCAGAAGAACTTGGGGTTAGTTAATATTAAAGAAAAGTCTGTCAATTACCTTCAAAATGTGTTTCCTTAGTTGCAGTCTCCCCAAAGCACCAGAGAAAGGGAGGGCTGTGAGGACTGTGCCCTGCTCACTCCCTGGGCTCAGGTACCTCTCCCCTCTCATGTGGAGGGGCCCAGGCTGCAGAGATGAAAGGACACATCAGGGTTTGGGAGAACAGGGATTGGTACCAATCCAGGAGGAAATGGCTGGACATGAAAGCTTGGCCAAAACACAAGCTGCTGTGAGTTTAGGATTATGAAAAGGATTATGATTCCTGTAACCATTGCCATTATGACTTTAGTCAGAGTTTGCCTGCTTTTTAGAACAGGTATCTAGTGCCCTTGATAAGAACTCTGTCCTCTACTTATGTGTATAAACCAAAGTAAATAAATATGTAAAATTAAATGTAATTAAATTGCCCAAAGCATGGGACAATGATAGTCTGGCATTTCAAGCTCAATCAATGACAGCATTCCCACTAACCTCGTTTGGAGCCCGCTGAGGCTCCGGGCTCGTAACTCATGTTTGTCATGTCAGAACCTGAACTGATGCCATTGTGCACAGGGCACCATGTGTGCACCCACCAGCCGAGGTCTGAGACACGCAGCTCCTGAGAAAGCACAGCCTTCTGTGCTTTATCTCAGAAATGTAGCTTTGCAGGGTTCCCATAAGTTTAATATTTGTTCAGGAAGACCTTTTCAGCTATTCTGCTGAGGCTATTCCTTTCTTCCAAGAAGAGATCCATTTCCCTTCTAAATCAAAAGTTCCTGTGTGAATAACTTCTTCTGAAAAAGAAATTCTGTGCTGAGTGGCTGGAGCTGAGTAATTCTGTTGTTTTACCAACTCTGCAAGAAATGGGAAATGTTTGTTTTCCCAGGACTTGCAAGTCTCTGTTACACCATCAGTGATTTCACTGCCCATTTCCTAATTCTCTTGTATTTAGTGCACTACAGATGGCTAACAAGTTCATTACTCTACCTCCAAATAATTATAATTTCCATGTTCCAGATACTAAAGGAAAAAATGTTAAATTAGTGATATTTTCCATAGTTTTGTGAGTGAATCATTCAGTAATTCATCACCATATTGATGAAGGACATCAGTAGAATTTATCAGGAGTGCCCAGGTGCCTGTTAACCTCTGTGTCAGAGCAACCTACACTTGGCTGTGTTACATAGCAGGGCTGATTTGTTGGTGGTTTTCACTTCTCTTGCTTTTAAAGGAAACTTCAGTGTGTGATAATTAGTGACTGTAGCCTTTTGAGACAGGAATTGAATAATTATTATAAGAACTGTTTTTATTTTAGGGGGAATGTGTGAAATTAACATAATATTTTAATAATATGTGTTAAAGGCAAAGTGTAGCACCAAATTTTGCTTTTCTGTGTCGTCATTAAACATTTTAGTACACTCATCAGCAAGCTGAAATACTTATTTGGAAACACCAAGCACTGGGTAAGGCACTAACTTAAAAATAGGCTCCACCTTTGATTAATTTCAGAAAAGCCATGTAGGTATCTGAGGGTTTAACTCCATCCAATGATTGAAGTTTTTTTGTTCAAGTAAAAATCCTTGATAAAATCAGTTAAAGATTAGGTCTTTTTATTTTCCAGCTCTTCTGCAACCAGTGACAGTTCAGTGAATTGCCACCCTACCATTGCAGGTGCCCATACACTGAGTGTCCATCTCTGCAGGACACTGGGAATGCAGTGTCATGTGGTGCTTTGGGGTGGGTGCTGACCTTGGCATGTTTTTCTTTTTTCCAGACATCCTTATATTGATTTAGGATCAGGCTGGTGGCTGTGTTTTGTCATGTGCTGACCCCCCCCCCCCAAAGTTATTCTCCCCTAATTAAGATCTTTCCAGTAACTCACAGCAAGAGAAAGGCTCTTCCAGGTGGCAGCACGTGAGCTGCTCTGAAGGGCTCCATATCAGTGAGGAGGGATTTAAGTAAAGACACTGGTGCCATGGGCAATTCATCTGAGGACCTCTAAGGACTCAGCAGGACTGAGCCTGGCAATGAAGGAATTCAGCTGAAAGGAGGGTGATCAGGGGGTTGCCCTTGCTTTAGGAGTCCCAATGGAAACATGTAACCCAAAGCCTTAGCCTTGGTCACTGGAAGTGTTCCTTGGCCTTCCTAAAATCCAGATATCTCTGCATTTTTTAAAAATGTTATTCCAGAGGAAATCACCAAAAATACCTCAGATAAAGCTTTTTAATTTTTATGACTTTTCATGGTCAGCATGAAATAGAGTTTTAAAATTTAATTTTGGGGTTTTTTTGTAATCCAAGTAACATATAAACTTCACAGAATATTGAAATTTTCCCAGAAGATCATCTTGGTTGGTCTTGGACCTGTGCGTAAATAAACATATACTTTTCAATTGTTTTATAAAAACTTTTATTACAGATACCAACCTGATTGGGTGTATTTTAATCTGTCTGGTATTTGGGGAGTTTCATAAAATGCATATTTTGAGACCAATAAAGTGGAATGGCTCAATCAGAGCCATTATTGTCTATTGGACAAATATATTTATTCAGCATTTTCCCATCCATACTGTTATGCTCCAGATCCGAATGGCTGCTTTAGAGCCATTCTGCTCTCCTGGGTAATGCATGCAGTACTTGGGATGTTTGCTGTGGATAGGAAATGTATTTATGAAAATTTATACGTTAAAAAAAGGAAATTGCACTAGCCAAGATTTAAATGAAAATAGTTTTCCCTTTGCAAATGCCTGTTATTATGCTCTAATATACTTTCAAATGGCAGTGTTCACCAAGATGCCTGGGACCTGGAGGCTGTGGTCTGAGAGAGACATGAGCTCAGCCCAGCAGTCACTGCCAGAGAACTGGAGATGCTCAAAAAGCCTCTCTTCAAACACAGAACGCACCCGGCCATCGTTGCCTGCTGTTACTTCTGAGGCAGCACGCGCTTCATGTGCTTAGAGATGATTGTACCTCAAATACAACCTTGGGTGGGGGAAAAAGGACTCAAAGCAGCTCGGGGGAGAACCTGGGGAGGTGCAGGCTTACTGAAGGTGTGAGTGCAGGCTTTGCTGGGCAGCAGATATGTGATTACATGGACCATTCCACCAGCAACATTAGGGGACCAAGCATCCGGGTGCATCAGGCAGTGCCCATCCATCCTGAGCCCCTGCAGCCACTCCTGCTCCAGTGCCCAGGGCTGGCCAGAGCTGTCCTGCCCGTGGGGCACTGCTACACTGGCCCAGCAAGTCCAGTCCAGACCGTCAGTGTCCAACAACCCAACTAAAGAGATTTGTTTCTGAGAAATTCAAGCCTTTGAGGCTTTTTCAAATATCTCTTTGCGAGGGAATAATTTGTTTTAAAGAGGTAATTGCTGTTATTTTTGATTTTCACCAAAAGGATTTTCTTAAACCAGGCAAAGAAATCTGAAATGAGTTTGCCGTATTGCATCTCAGTAAGTGCTATAGCCATTGGCCATCTAAGGAAAAACATTCTGTCAGATAATCATGGCCATTTTTGCATTTTAAGGGAACAAATGTCATATCTAAGAAACACATTTTATTCAGAGCTTAATTATAATTTATAGTACATTGCACAGCATTTGTTTTCTGTTCATCATGCTATTGCTCTTCTGTCTTTCCCCTAAATTTATGCATTAAATCGTGTGTGTGTGTGTGTGTGTGTGTGTGTGTGTGTGTCTGTATGCGTGTATCTGTGTATATATGTACACATATGCAATATAATACAAAGTGGTGTAGTGGGGACAACAGACGGCTTGTGTGTGATGTATTATTGGCATTTTTCTTTCAAATTACCATTTTCTTGCTGCTTTGGGAGAAAGCCATGATTTTGCTGTGATTAGTACACTTTTAACAATCTGGAATAAATTCCTGATCTTATTCATGTGACTAGCTCAATGCCCATTTTTACGTTTTAGTGCAAACCCCTACATATGTGCCTGCAATACCACAAAAATAAGATGTTTCTTTGTGGAAATTTTATAGAATTTGGATGCCGATCAAATATTTTTAGAAGTGGAGAATTAATGCGGCTTGACCATGTAAATGATTTTTTTAATGAAAAAGACTTTAGTATTCATCACTCTTTCTCTCTCTCGTTTGTGTATTCCTTTGTGCTAATCTTAAATAATGGATCCATATCAAAGTTAATAAATTAGTAACTATTAGCAGTGTTTGGATTACAGTGAGTAACCCAGTGCCACTTCATTGACATTGACTTTTTATGTGTTCCAATAATACATTTTGAGTTTTAAGGATTACACAAAGCAAAATACGGTTTGGCATGTACTTGAATCTTTAACAACTCTTGGGCAATGGTTTTGTTTAAATCCAAGGCCCTTCCTTGAGGTAAACTTTCATTTAAGTGGCTGTAAACCCCAGACTGAGATCCATGTCTTTCTCAAAACCTACAGTTTCTGACTGTTCAGCTGATGCACCATGTTGGGCTGCATCAGTCATGCCATGTTATGAAACCTAACGCGATGTGACTGATGCAGCTTGACATGAAGTGTCACAAAGCAACATATCACATCATAAACTTGAAAGAAAAGAAAACAAACTTTACTTTTTTTTTTCCCTCAAAGCCTAAATTAATGAAGCAGCATATATTTTTTAAAAGGTGGACTAGTTTCAAACTCTGAGGGATTTTTCTTAATATGGGTCTGCAGAAAACTTTTCCATCCTGGCCAGAAGGTACCTCTTATCCATGCTCCTTGTGCTCTCTAAAATTCAGTCAAAACTAGAGAAGATGATGAGCCTGGGTCCCCTCAGCACTGCCACCCCTCCTGGGTCTGATCCTGGAGGTTTAGATCACTTTTAGAGGAGAGGCTCCAGCAGGTGCTGGAAGTGATCACCCCTCCTTTAGCATGTATGGGGAAATCCATACATGCTAAAAGTGCTCTTTGAGTCCAGCCATCACTGTTGTCATTTTTAGCTAATTTTGGTTATTATTTTCTGCTCTTCCATTTCCTTAGACTGTCAGCTTCCATCCAGAGGATTGCAAAGTCTCTCCACATGCTCAGTCACAGCCTTCATAGAACCTAGCTCCACAACAGGATTATTTCAGCTGCAAACAATACATTGTCCTCTATCCTGATTTTTGATCAGAGAAAGATGCACACCATAGTTTGCCCCCCTCGTTCACCCACTTTCATTCTAATTGTTTTTACTATGATTGCAGTGCATATCCCATCATCTCCTGAACTATCAGGAAGATGTCTTTCTTCTTTTCTTTTTTGTCTTTTTTTTTTTTTTCTGGAGGGCTTTCATATAATTTTATTGGGAGATATATAGTGGGTAAAATGCATATGAACTATAGCTTGCTAAGGAAGGACCTACCAACCACTGCTAGATAAAGCATTATAAATTTATTGCCAACTTATCTGGGAAGGGTTATTTTAAGAGCCTGCTGCCCACAACATGTTTTGGAGCTAAAATTAATGAATGGGGATACCTAAAAGAAATGGGAATTTTCCTTCCCCCCTTAGTTACAAGCAAATTGCAGATATTGTTATCTTTGCAAGCAAGAATAATCTCTACTTTTTGTACTACTTCTGCTGTAAACAATGTACCGCTTGCTTTCCTATGACCCTCACTCTGTATACATATTTATATATTATTCATATCGGATTAAAAATGAATGTGCTCTTTACCACAGTTGTACTGCATAGTGACAATACAAATTAACTTATTGTGTACTTACTTTTCACAAGGCAGTGATGTGAAATTTTGATGGCCTGAAAAAGTAAGTCATGGGAGAAGCAATGCAGAACTGAATCCTTGTAGGTGCACTTTATATTGTCTGATTTATTAAAGTGCCTTGAATTAATAAATGACATTCTCTGCATGGAATTTTGAACACGGGTTTGAACTTGGTTCAGTGGTGGGCAAAAAGAGTTTGCTTTTAGTCTGGTGCATGTGAGGTGGTTAGCTCCAGCCATGCTTTCTGCATTCCTTGCTTAGAGTTTGTTCTTTGCAGGAAAGAATTAGGATGGCTGTTTATTAAGAGCTGGTTGGTGAGATCACAGCATCATGGACTATTGGGTGGGAAGGGACACTAAAAATAATTTCATTCCAACCCTCCTGCTGTGGGCAGGGACACCTTCCACTATCCCAGGTTACTCCAAGCCTGGAACACTTGGAGGGATGGTGCAGCCACAGCTTCTCTGGGCAACCTGTGCTAGGATTGCTCTCACAGGGAAGAATTTTTTCCTAATATACAACCTAAACCCTCTGTCTGTCAGTTTGAAGCCGTTCCCCCATGTCCTGTCTCTCTAGCCCCTTGTAAATAATCCCTGTCCGTCTTTCTTGTCAACCCATTAAGGCACTGAAAGGCCATAATTAGGTGACCCCTGAGCCTCCTCTTTTCCAGGCTGAACCACCCCAATTCTCTCATGCTTTCCTTACAGGAAAGGTTCTCCATCCCTCAGATCCTCTTGGTGCCTCCTCAGGACTCACTCCAACAGCTGGAGGCACAACGTACATAATAAAGAGGCACATTGGGGGCTTTGGGGGCAGTAACACTTCTGGCAGTCTTCAGCCTATGAAAACTAAGGGGAAAGGGGAGCTTTCCATCCTTGAGGAAGGAAACAAGGCTGCATTCATGGGGCAAGGGCTCAGGGCACCAAGTGTCCTTCCCCTGGGTAGCAAGCAGAATGTTTTGGGGGACCCAGCCTTCAGGTGGTGGTGCTGTTATTACAGTAAAAATGGCAAGTTGTTTGAGCAGCCCAGGGCACTAATGCTGGTTCAAGTGAATTCACTCTGCTACAGAGATGCTCATCTCCTGCGCCAGCAGCTGCTCATGCTCCCATCTCTGCTGGGAGGACCATGGCAGCATTTCCACTCCAGTACAGGTAGCATCAGACCAGTTCACAACAAATATCTATTTGTTTAGCTGGTAAATTCCCCCCTAAAAGCAAGGGGAGAGGGTCCAGCCCCTTTCCCATTACAGGAAGCATAATTCTCCTCCTCTGCTACCCCAGCATCTCTTTTATGTCTGCTAAGTAGTACCACAGCAGCAAGGGAAAATGTGCTCTTCAAATGTGGAGATAGGGTATTGTTTTTCACTTATCCTGGCTTTATGTAGATGGTCTGGCACATTTATTTATTCATTTATTTGAGCAAATTAAAGCAAGCTAAGCGCATTTGACCTCAGATGGTCCTGGTTTAAGTTAATTTGAGAGACAAAGCTCATAAAGTTCCAGTAAAACACATCAACAACTTCCCAGCATAGGTTGAAATGTGATTGTTGAAACATAACCTCCAAAACCAGATACAGCATGGAGATTTGAAGTCACAATAATCTGAAAAATATAGGAGAGCATATTGATAAGCCCTACTGAGAAGAGATATCTTTCATTCATGCCTTTGTTACACAGTTGATTGCTGTTTTATCCACATGAAGTGCATCTATCAGATTTTGTGCATTAACATTCCTTTTCTAATCTGGCTTGTACATTTAATTTTAAAGCTGATGATAACCTTGGGCCCTGGTCCAGCAAACACTTACATGCTTGCGTATCTTTACTCACAGGAGTAATCTCACTGGAGTAAATGTTTGCAGGTTTGAGGCCTTGGCTATCTCAATCCATTATTTCTTTCCATTAAAAAGTAATCTGTGCGATTGAAATAAAGCATACAATTCTTTACCCAGAAACCCACCCAAAGACAAAGTGTGTTTATTAGACTAAGGGTCTGCACATTGTCATCCTTGAATTGCACTTCAATAAAAAAGATAATTAACAAATGTAAAGGAAGACAGTTTCGTACACTCTGTATTTACAAGAGCTCAGTTTGGATCCTGGGCTGAAGGATTTACAGCTGGGGCTGAGGAGGGAGATGGATTAGCTGCACTGCTCTGGAAATCCTAAGCAGAGAATTTTTGAAATGCACTTTATTGAGGAAGGGTGATGGCCCCTCCCAGCAGAAGAGGGGCTCCGGAGTATCCGGTTTGTCCGGGCTGTGCAATGTCCATGGGCAAAAGCAGAAACTAACCGGGCTGTCGTCTGTCACGCAGGTCACCGGCCTTTCCAGTGCAGATACTGCCCCTACAGTGCCTCTCAGAAGGGAAACCTGAAGACCCACGTGCTCTGTGTGCATCGCATGCCTTTCGACAACAGCCAGTACCCCGACCGCAGGTTCAAGCGCTCCAGAGTCGACTCGGAAGCCGCTGGGAGTTTGGAGGAGCCGGCGGCTGCCAAGGCAGGGAGCTCGGCAGAGCTGCCCGAGGAGGGCACCAAGGCCCAGGAGTGATGCCCAGTGGGTCCAGCCCTGCTCTGCTGTAGCCTTTTACCCCGGCTTTGGACTCGTGGTTGGTGAGGGCTGGCTTCATAAACCCCTTCCAGGGAAAGGGATGGCATGCCAGTTCCCAGAAGGGTCCAGAATGCTGAAAACATTCAAATATATGTATATGTACATGTACCCACACATGTTCATATATATATGTGTTTTTACAGACACAGAGATATCCAGTCATACCCAAATTGAATATATATCTACATACACACACACACAGAAAATACACACATTCCATACATATGTGTCTGTGTGTGTAAATATATATATTACACATGCAAAATAGATTTCCAGCCCTTGAAAATGGCTGCTAAACAGTTACCTGGCAACTAGTACTTCCAAACAATATAGGTGCGATAATAAAGTGATTTAAAAATGTTAGCAGTTCGTTAGTTATTTAAAAAAGCAGGGCAATTTCAAACTTAAAAGTGGTCTTTGTCCAAAAATAATGCTCTTAACAGAAAAATGATACCCTCTAAACGATATAGTGTTGCCTTGAAGATTGAGGGGCTGTGTTTTCATTGTTGAAAACACCTTTATAATATGACACCAGCTGCTGTCATTTGCCTAGCATAGTAATGAGATGTCTTGGTAGACTGCCATGGTGCCAGTCTGACTGGAGCTGTCATTGCAGAGAAAATCAATTCAAGTGGTGTTGCAACTGCAGTGTAGGAGAAACCTTAGACGGCCCATAAGCTGGGGTCAGTACTGACCTATTTTGAAAAGTATTGTGATATTACATTTTCTTTTTTTTTTTTTTTAATATACAGCCAAATGAATCAATGGTTAGAAAATAA